>NC_057795.1:656175080-656242657 GCF_018294505.1 Triticum aestivum | reverse complement strand
CAATGAACGCCCCCCCAACCGCCGGTGACTGCCAACCAGAGGTCTCATGACTTTGAATACCCACCGACCACTAATTTATTACCATTTGTGTCCTTCATATACGCGTTGACGAGTGGGCCCTATGGTAATGTGCGCTGCTGAATGTGGACCGTTTGACTGGTCAATTGATCGTGTTATTAACAAATTACGGAGCTGTATGGTGAGCCAGTGACCGTATGATCACCCTAAAATGCACTCCTATTTTATTAACACAATACAGACTCAAACTACCATTTCTTTCTTTCATATACGAGCTGACAGGTGGGCCCCACGGTTACGTGCCCCGATGGTGTAGCACTAGTTGCGCCGCGTGGAACGTTTGACTGGTCAATTGATTGTGTCATCAACAAAATACGGAGTTGTACGGGTGAGGCAGTGACCGTATAATCATGACATGTATTTGTTTAACACGGTACAGACGCAAGGGCTCATATATACGCGCAAGCAGTCACCGCCATAACACACGCGAATCCTACCCCTATGAGCACCTTCGAGAGAGTGGGCCAGCATATATGATCTTGAGATTTTAGGAAGTCACCATAGGTGCCTCGTAGTCGAGTGGAACGTCTCCTCCCACTGAATGTGCATCCCCGGAAAATATTGAAATTAACACAAGATAAATGTGAGCACCGGGACTTTAACCTTGGTGGGCTCGAGAAACCACTGTCCTCCTAACCATCCAACCACATGTTGGTTAGCACGACAAAATGTATGTGGTGACCGTGATGAGCTTATTCTGAAGTCCAGTGACCATATCGTGCTTTCGCTTCAAATACAATGATCGTAAGTGTCGTCAACAAACTATGGAGCAAGCATCAAATGCAAAGTCCGTCAGTGTCATCAACAAAATATGGGGACGTATCGTGAGCTAGATACCGTTGTACTATTGTATATGCTTATTTTCTTAGTGGCCGATTGCGTGTGTGGTGTGGTGGGCACATCATTTCTAGTTGTGGTGGGTCAACATGAAGACTCGTGGGTCGGTTCCATCCTGCACCACAAATAGGTTGGACCGAGACGTGTTATACGAAGACCCGTGTGGAGGACTCGGCGTACAACACAAAGCTACCAGGGTCGCGGAGGACTCTATCCCCACTGGTGATAACCCGACTATATATGATTTGTAACCCTAGGCCCTTAGTATGTTATACAAGTTGGGGGCTAGTTCGTCTATAGTATACACACACACAATGTCTGGTATTCACATGTACTTTGTACACAGCCCTATCACTAATATACAGTAACAGGAGTAGGCTATTTCTTCAACTACAAGGGTCCGATCTGAACTAGGGTAAAACTTTGCCTTGCATTACCATCCAGCCTAACAGCCAAGGATATCCTTCCGAATGATATGATGAAATCATATCTGCCAACTACTAAGAGAGAGGTGTGTCGGGGGGGGGGGCAATGTGTGCGAGAGAGGCCTAAAGATAATGTGCATGTTGGAGACACGTAGGCACATATATGTGCGTATAGAGGGCTAGTAGAGACCGTGCATGTGTATATATGCATGCGAGAGAAATAGTGTTTTCCAACTGAGATTAGTGAAAAGAGTGGTACATAGTAGTCAGAAAGAGAGAGAGAGAAACAGAGAGAGCATGTGCGTGAGACACCTCGACACCCTGAGAGAGATTGTGAGCATGTGCGAAAGAGAAATGCCGATGTATATAAAGTGTGTGCACTTATGCGTTAGATAGAGAGATATATAACACGTTTGTGAGAATGGGGCGAGGCATAGTGCATCTACGTGTAAAAGGTGGTTCTACGCATTAAATTAGAATATAAATAGCGTTATTATTTTTGGATAAGATCATGAATTTTGCAAATTGCATATGGACAAAAATCGGTCTATCAGACACCCATACTCTATTGAATTCTAGGATGTGTATGTGTTTATTTCATATTATCGATCCATAGAGTGAGAGCGGTTTGAAATACAGGCAATGGATGCTTTTGCAATTCATATATAAACATTAATTAGTGCACTCCATGTTGTTAGTGTGAAGCACTTTATACATTTGTCACTTGCATGGATACATTCCAAATTGCTAGCTACGAAATAGAATACATGTTGAATTCAACATAAACGGGGTTTCGAAGATTCGAATTCATAGGAAGTGCATTCATCTATTTGAACCCGAGATAATGGCATTTGTAAATCAGATGTAAAAGGGGGCATCAATCTTTGTTGTGAGTTTGAACATGCTATATATATTCATACGCATATCTAACTTTTTATTTTTTGCAACCAGGGAGATTATATCTGGAACCATGCATGAACTGAGGTAAGTTGCATATTTTTTAATATATACTCGTGTACAATGTATATTCAAATGTACCCCCTCCATTCCAAAATAATCGTAGCTTTAGGATTTTCAAGAGTAAAGATTTACGAAGTTTGACAAATCCTGAAAGTTCAATTCAAGAGAACCGAAAACGTTAGTGCTTCTGCTCCCAAATATTGAACGGAGCGCCAAATAGGCCTCTGGTCACCCGAAACCGCGTGAGACTAATGTTTGGTGGTAGGAAATTACTGTCCTGACTCTTGCCCGTGTAGCCTATCAGCCCGATGTCCAAAGGTCTAAACCGGGGTAGGTTTGTAACTTCACCAAGACGCCAGTCTCAGCCGCCTCCGAGAAGCATTCATACGCCATGGGCGCCTAAACACCCATGCGCTCGGCCGAAATATATCCCGCCCACATTTGGGACACCTGACATGACTGTCCTACCCCCAACCCGCAATATGTCCGAAATTTTAGATGGGGGCAAAGTTTGTAACTTTCCCCAAATTTCAGACAAGCGCCTCTCAAACCGAAACATTGTTCCCCTTAGTTCCCCGCCTCCCTCCGTTTCCCCATTCATACTCCGTGGGCCCGAAAACACCCTCTCCACCAGCCGCGAGACCCCAGCCTCCTCCGTCCTCCACCCCATAGCGGCCAATCCACCGCCGCCCTCCTCCATCACGCCGGAGCCGGTACCCCGATGTCGTCGTCCAACTCAACCGCAACCGCAACACCCTCAAGGACTTAGCAGCTGAAGCCGAGGCAGAGCTGCCTCCATGACGCCGACACCAATGTGCGTCGTACTAGAACCACTCCGACCACACCATCCTGCGCCTCACTGCTGTGGCTCGACTATCGCAACCGTCCACCGCACCGGAGCTGTTCCCGGTACGCCGTCGTTCGCCGCGTCGGATCTGCTTCCCCGCTGCCGACAGACGGCCACCGCACCACACTCAACAACTTGGCCATGGGTTCGTCCAAGGCTGCACCGTCCTCCACAACTTCTGGTTTCCGGTGAACAACAAGAAGATCGTCGGAAAAACAGAAGGAGGACACAACACTGCCAGCAGGAAGAGGTACTCCTCTTCCCTTATTCATGCAAATCTTACGTCTCCGCTCACACCATATTCATCCCACGAAAGAAACTAGTAGAGCGCTTCTTACTGCATCTTCTTCGTGATACTAAATGCACAACGTTTCCTTCCTTTTACTATTTCACCTTTGCTAGAGGTCAGTAGCCCGCCTGGATTTCAATTCAGGGTCAGTTGAACCGCAATTAAAAGAAGCAGCACCCGCTTAGGCGCGCGAAGCACCTAGTCTGCCTGTTCCCCAGGGAAGCGGCACATCGGTGTATATCATAGGGGTGTGGGGCGCAGGAGCTACTTGCGCCCGATCTAGAGGTCGGCGGGGCTTGAATGGATGGCCGCGGGGCGGTGCCAAGCACGGCAGTGCGGTGAGGTCGAGGGGAGGGCGCAGGCTGGGGAGGAATACTGGGCCGATGGTCGCTGTCGTTTCGAGGAAGATCGTCAACACTGACTGGCTGGAGGTAGATGAAGGCGATCTGCCCATTCTTTGTACATCGGATGGTGCAGAAAAAATGGACTAACCTATTTGCTTTCAATCGACTGTTATTTTCATAGAATCCTGTAGTAATTTAGTGTGCCGTGCATGTTGTAGAGCTATCATATGTCTCCCGTCATTTATTTCTCACCGACCTGCTATCTGCTACCTTTACACTGTACTAATTGTGCACACACTTCACCCATACTCACACTATTGTTTTTTTATGCATGGGTATTTCAGTCTCTGACGCAGTGTTGATGAATGCAGAAAAGAAAAGACAGAAGTTGCTCCAGTGTAATTCGAAGATAAGCACTAAGCATTTCAGTGCTCTAATGGGTGCAGTGTTAGCAGTTGGAGACAGTAAACTTAGCTCTGCAGTTGATGATCTCAATTGCCACACACAACCATCCCAGGTGCTTGCTTTCACTTCGCGCTGTCAAATGTGGTTGCATGTTGCATATGGTGTCTAGCTTGTATTGCTTCCAATTTGGTTAAATTGCATCTGCTTACTTTACACATTATACCTTTCATAATGACATGCCTTCCTGTTTTTGATACATACTACATATGTCTATTAACCATGTTCGTACATCAAACTAATGCTCTTTTGTATCCCTCGTCAATCACTTATGATGAGATAGTCACCCGGGTGGGTTACTGTGAGACGCCCTACTCGTTTAAAGAGTGCAGTGTCATCCTCCCCACATGATTCTCAAGAAACAGCAAGGCTAAATGGAGATAGTCAACGTAGCTCTCTAGTTGATCACCGTAATTCCCCCACACCACCATTGCAGGTGCTTGCTCTTACTTGGCAGTGTGATATGTGGTTGCATGTTGCATATGGTGTATACCTTGTAATGCTTCTAATTAGGGTAAATTGCATCTACTTAGTTAACACATTATACCTGTGAATATGACATGCCTTCCTGTTTTTGGTACATACTACATCTTTCTAGTAACCATGTTCTTACATCAAACTACTTTTCTTGTGTATCCCTCATCAATGCTCCTAATTTGTTAAATTATATCTCCTTAGCTTACACATTATACATGTGAATATGACACGCCTTCCTATTTTTGGTACATACTACATCTGCCTATCACACCATGTTCTTACATCAAACTACTGTTCTTGTGTATCCTGCATCTATCGCTTATGATGAGACAGTCACGGGTGTGGGTTAATATCAGACGCAATACTCTTATAAAGAATGCAATTTCATCCTCTCCACATGATTCTCAAGAAACATCAAGCCTAAATGAAGATATTGAACATAGCTCTGTACCTGAAGACCGCACTTCCCCAACACCACCATCACAGGTGCTTGCTCTAACTTCACAGTGTGATATGTGGTTGCATGTTGCATACGGTGTCTAGCTTGTAATGCTTCTAATTATGGTAAATTGCATCTGCTTAGTTTACACACTATACCTGTGAATATGACATGCCTTCCTATTTTTGGTACACACTGCATCTATGTGTTAACCTTGTTCTTACATGAAACTACCTCTCTTCTGTATCATGCATCAATCACTTATGATGAGTCACCTTTATTCGTTGCATATTGCATATTATTTCTAGCCTGTTGCCATGTATTGCTTCTAATTTGGTCAAATACATTTGTTAGGGCACCCTTTTAATTTGGTAGAGTGATATTGGTTTCATCTTTCATATGGTTTCTAGCTTGCATCGATTCTAACAAGTTCAAGCACCTTGTGCTTAGTTTACACTTTATACGTCATACATGTCAATATGTCACGCCGTCTCGTTTTTCATACATATTCCATCCTCCTATCATGCGGCTGCCTTACGTGAAAGTAGTGTTCGTCAGTATCATGCATCAATGAGTTTTGAAGAGCAAATTTTATTCCTTTTTCTTGTGGGTTTGACTTGACAAGGCAAAATCAAGAAAGAGGAAGGAAAAGAGTAAGGAAGGCGATGATGGTGGTCCTCTGCAGCAACATAAATGGAGCATCTGTACCAATTCTCCTTGTACTGATAGTGCATTACAAGGTCCAAGTCTCCGCTCCCCTACTCCACCATCCAAGGTGCTTGCTCTAACTTGGCAGTGTGATATCTAGTTGCATGTTGCATATGGTGTCTAGCTCGTATTGCTCCTAATTAGTGTAAACTGCATCTGCTTAGCTTACACATGATACATGTGAATATGACACGCTTTCCTGTTTTTGGTACATACTATATCTGTCTATCACACCATGTTCTTACATGAAACTACTCTTCTTGTGTATCCTGCATCAGTCACTTATGATGGCACACCTTTAACTTGGCAGTGTGATATTGGTTGGCGTCTTCAATATGATTTCTAGCATGTATTGCTTCTAGTTTGATGAACGCCACCTATGACGAGACAATTTTAACTTGGCAGAGTGATATTGATTGCACCTTCCATATGGTGTCTTGCAGTGTTTCTAATTTGTTGAAGTGCCTTCTGCTTAGTTATCACATCATAGGTGTGAATATGTCAAGCCGTCCATTTTTTTGTACATATTCCATCCTCGTATCATGACTTTGCCTTTCATCGGAGTAGTGTTTGTCAGTATCATGCATGAATGAGTTCTGAAGAGCGAATGATATTCCTTTTTCTTATCGGTATGACCTCACAATGCAAAATCAATAAAGCTGAAGGAAATTGGCAAGGCATTGGATGATGGTGGTCCTTCCGAGCAACTGAAACCGAGGTTCTTTACAGATTCTACTCTGCCATCCTCCCAACAAGATTCGCAAGACAATGTAAGGGCAGGCAGTCAATGTAGCTGTGTAGATGATGAGCACATCTCCCCTACTCCACCATCATAGGTGCTTGCTCTAACTTGGCACTATTATATGTGGTTGCATGTTGCGTATGATGTCTAGCTTGTATTGCTTCTAACTTGAATTGCATCTGCTTACTTTACACATAATGCCTGTGAATATGACACGTGTTCCTGTTTCTAGAACATATGTGTACATGATGAGCACAACTCCCCTACTCCACCATCACAGGTGCTTGCTCTTACTTGGAACTGTTATATGTGGTTGCGTTTTCTGTATGATGTCTAGTTTGTATTGCTTCTGATTATGTTGAATTGCATCTACGTAGCTTACAACTTATACCTGCAACGATCACTTACCCATAAGACACATTTAACTTGGGACTATGATGTAGGTTGCGTCTTGCATTGTCTTCTAGCTTGTACTGCTTCTAATTTCTTGAAATGGCACTTACGACGAGACACTTTTTACCTGATAGAGTGATATTGGTTGCGTGTTCATATGGTGCCTAGATTTCATTTCTTCTAATTTTGTTGAAATGCCTTCAGCTTACTGTTTTTTCATACATATCCCATCCTCCTATCATACGTGTGAATATGAAACACTGTCTTTTTTTGTATATATTCCATCCTCCTATCCTGCGCTTTCCTTACATCAAAGTAGTGTTCGTCTATATCACACATCAACCAGTTATGCAGAGCTAATTTTATTCATCTTCTTGTGGTTTTGACTTCATAAGGCAATATCAGAAAATAGGAAGGAAAAGAGTAAGTTAGGGGATGTTGGTGGTCCTCCACACCGACGCAAACAAAGACTCTCTAGATTTGCCACTACTACTGCTAATGAAGTTGAAGTCCCAAGTCTACATGATGAGTTCATCTCCCGTACTCCACCATCGCAGGTGCTTGCTCTAAGTTGATAGTGTGACAATTGGTTTCACGTTGCCTATGTTGTCTAGCCTGTATTTCTTTTATTTTGATTAAATTGCACCTGCCGAGTTTATACGTTATACATGTGCATATGACATGGCTTTCTGTGTCTAGAATACACTGCATCTATCTATCATACCATGTTCTTACATCAAAGTACTGCTGTTGTGTATCCCGCATCAGTCACTCATGATTGGACGCTTTTAACATGGCAGTTTGATAGTGGTTGCATCTTGCATTGATTTCTATGTTGTACTGCTTCTAATTTTTCGAATTGCCACTTATGACAAGACACTTTTAACTTGGCAGAGTAATATTGGTTGCATCTTTCATATGGTGTCTAGCTTGCATTACTTCTATTTTCTTGAAAATCCTTCTGCTTAGTTTGCACATCGTAGCTGTGAATATGTCATGTCGTCCTGTTTTCCTTACATATTCCATCCTCATACGGTTGTCTTACATCAAAGTATTGCTTGTCTATATCGTGCATCAATGAGTTTTGAAGAGAGATTTTATTCTTTTGTGTTGTGGGTACAGCTTGACATGGCAAAGTCAAAAAAGAGCAAGGAAAATAATATAGTAGGGAGTGCTGTTACTCGTCGGGTGAAACGGAAAAGGATCTGCTGTCGAGATTCTGCTGGTACTTATAGTGCAGTAGAAGGTCCAAGTCCACCAGCTATATCTACAAACACAGTATCACCTGCTCCACCAGCTGCAGCATCCGCTTCAATTGTACTAGCATCTCAACCAGTTACTCGTTCGTTTGCTCCGGAAATGGCCAGTTCCCAAGCTGCCTTCACACCTAACACTACTTCTGAAGCACTGCTAACACAATAGGACTTGTCAAGATCAGATGAACCTCATGAGCATCAACACCAAGATGGTACCTGACCAAGTCAAGTTGCAGTCGCATGCTCCTTTATATGTACTCTCATAGTTTGATGGACACTAACACTTTCCATATTCGTTGTTGAACTAGCACCACGGCTCAAGCGGAAACAGACATTAGGGATAATGCTTGACAGATTAACAAAATCTAAAGGAGGAAGAATGGAGATCCATTTTGAGGCAGGTTTAAAAAGGCCACGTGATGCTAAAGAGTCAACCAAGTTAGTATCAGAGGCAGCCGTTGCCGTTAGGTGTCATGCACGTATCCTCCCAACATGGATCCAGTACAGGAATGAGAAAGACAATACCCATTTTAACACCTTCCTTGACCATTTATCCGTAAGTAATGTTATTCATCGCAATTAGTAATATTGTCTTGCTCTGTCCCATACTTTCTAGCTTCCTCCTAATAAGACTCACATTCTTTTTTCAACAGATGAGGTTCAAGTTGGATCCGAAAGATGATGCAACTAAACAAGCATGCACTCATGTTTTTCAGTCTGCTCTGCGACAGTATCGGTACCAGCTTAGAAAATCTCACTTTGAAGGCAAGGCTAACAATGAAATCGCCCAAACATCTCTAGTGGAATATATTACAGATGAAGACTGAATAGCCCTCATTAAACACTAGTCTGATCCAAAGTATCAGGTAGGCTATATGTATTTGATTAGACCACATATTGAACTTGTATTTATGTATGTGCCTTACAAGTGTATCTTGTTCTAGGCTAACTGTTTGAAGAACAAAACCAACTGTTCTAAAGTGAAATTCCAACAGACAACGGGATCTCGTAGCTATATTGCACACTGCGAGGCTCTTGCAAATAGCTGCTACTTCCTTCTTTTTTGTGTGCCATATTATCGTATCTATATTGAATTGTTCCAAATACAGAGGAAAGCCCGTGCGGACCAAAAAGAACCTGAACCGAATGCAGTGCAAATCTTCAAGGATTGCCACACCAGCAAGATGAAGGGCATGAGCACACCAGTTCAAGCCGCTGTTGTAAGTCCTTACTCCTCCTGCCTTGAACTGATTGGTACTGCGATGTGTTCATTTAACTACTTGGTTTGTAGCCAATGCCAGTTACTCTGTTCACTTTTATACACAGTTGTCTTAACGTATCATTTCACCTTACATGGTTTAAAAGAGATGAAGGATATTCTTTTGGTCTTGATCTGTAATCTAGTTGTTATGTTCACGTGCGCACACAATGATAAATAGCCTGTTTGTTTTATATCTGTTTGCCCATGATATGAATGATGTCATACTATGTTCATCCTACTTTAAACCATGTCTCTTTATCCTTAGATGTCAACGAATGTGAGGAAATAGACAATACAATAGGCATGCTACATGGACATATGTTCCAAAAGTGATTTTATTATGTAGTTGGCACTACAATACATGCTAATGTATTACAGTAGTTCACCAAAATAAGTTATATTTAAACGTTTAACCTACTTTGTTTGTTTTTGTCTCATTAGTAAATTATCTGGTACACTAATCTACAAGTTCAAACTTTTAGGAAGCTATGGAACAAATGATTGAACAGCCACAACCACCTGAAGGTGACGAGGCTACGAGAGGCACAATGTCACCTCTTGCTGCAGTGTGTCAGTACCTCTCCACTAACAGTGCAAAAAGCACCTTCCTGCGTAATTCTGGGTTGGTTGTCAAGGTAACCTCGTCCAAATCGCCTTCTTAGCAAAATCTTCCTGCTAGACAGAGTGATATATCTGTGCTCCAGACACAAGTCCAATCCCTAATGGACGTTGTTTCGGAAACAAGAATAGTGGTTGAGAAATTTCGTCAAGATATGAATGGTTTTGAAACCAGACTGTCAGACATTCGCTTCGTTGTTCAAGAGCAATGGCGGAAAAAGGTGGAGATCGTGCTGCTCCATCAGATTCTACAGCCTGAAACATTAGCACTTAGGTCAAATGATCTGTGCTTCTATACATCTGATGGTGCTTTTATCTGGAAGGACTGTAAACTTTATGCCAACAGGCCTTTTATTGTATGGTTGGAATTTATTTTGTTGTGATACAACATTTATGATGCTGCCATAGGCTGCAGTAATTACGACACCATTTTTGTATAGTGTAGGTTTATCTTAGTAATGTATTCGGCCGAAAGCTTCGTAGGAGCCCAACATGCCAACATTCTTCGAGCCCATTCCAATTGGGCTAAAAACGATACGGGCCGAAATTGGCATGTAGCCCACTAAAAATATCTGGGCCTAAATCAGCATAAGCTTTCATATTTTTCTGGTAAGCCTGTGCCCATGGTGGACCTAAATCAGCATAAGCTTTCATATTTAACAGGCCTAAACATAATTTGGGCCCTTAGTAAAATTAGGCCTTTTACAGGGGTAAATATCTCGAGCCCATAAAAACATGGGCCTTTAATAGACTGAAAGTGAGATTGGGCCCTGATTGTGCCAAATAACCCACTGGACTTAGCAGGCCGAAATGGTGGCCCATTTACGATGCGGATCTTTGACAGGCCGAAATTCGGACGGGCCGTAAATGCACCGAGCTAATACACGGGCCTTTAACGGGCCGGAACTTCGGTCGGGCTAGATTATCGCCATTTTTATATGGGCCGTTAATGGGCCCGATATGACGTTGGGACACATATGGCCCATGGTTTACGTCCGGCATTAACAGGCCGAAAATGACAACAGGCCGAAAGTGGCCCAAATCTATGGTGGGCCTCTAATAGGCCGAATGCCAGACATGGCCGAATATGACCCAAATCCTTTACGGTTGGGCTGAAAGTTTTGATGGCCTGTAAATGGGCCCAAATGAAGCCGGACCTTTAACAAGCCGGAAATACACCGGGTCGTAATTTGGCCCAATTACTTAGCGGACAGTTAACGGGCCAGAAGTGACCATGGGCCGCATTGATGACAAGTTTAGGACATTCCATTGACGGGCCGATTTGATAGAGAATGTTGGGCCTTTAGCTGTGTCGGCCCATTATGGTCTGCAGAATCTTGTGGGCCTTTAGCTGGGCCAGCCCATTGTGGTCCGCAAAATCTTGTGGGCCTTTAGCTGGGCCGCCCATTATGGTCTGCAAATTCGTGTGGGCCTTTAGCTGGGCCAGCCCATTATGGTCCGCTAAATTTTGTGGGTCTTTAGCTGGGCCATCCCATTATGGCCCGCTAAATCTTATGGGCCTTCGGTTGGGCCGGCCCATTTAAACTTTGTGGGCCACTTTTGGGCCGGTCCACGTGTCAACATATCATAGGTCATCTCGACCATTGGATGAGTGACACCTGTGCCAACGCGGAGCTGACGCGTGGATCCGTCAGCCAATGAGAATTTTACACGTGGAAAATCGGCATTGGTCGTTGCTGTTAACGGGTTATCGGATCCAAAATCCGACCCGATAGCTTAACGGCGTTCCGTTACGGTGGATGCCACGTGTCGGTCACCCTTGACGAAAGCACTTCTGTGATGCGCAATTTATCGTCATTGAAGTGGACACTTCCGTGATGATAATTTTGGTAATGTTATGGAACACTTCTACGACAGCACATGTATGACTATCTTTATTATGTTATAAATTTGTCATGGGTGTACATGCATGAAAGAAAACGCGACCTACTGTGACAAACACGTATCATCACGGAAGTGTATTTTTTTTGTAGTGCTAAACCCTAGAAATCTAGCATATGAGTATTATGATTGTGTATGTCTATGCCTCTACGGACTAAGCCCTCTGACTTATATAGGCACCGGAGGGGACTAGGGTTGTACAAAGTCGGTTACAGAGAAAGGAATCTTCATATTCGGTCCCCAAGCTTGCCTTCCACGCCAAGGAGAGTCCCATCTGGACAGGGAGAGAGTCTTCAGTCTTGTATCTTCATAGCCCAACAGTACGACCCACATCAATAGTCCAGCTGTCCGAGGAACCCTTAATCCGGTACTCCCTCAGTCAGCTTCCGCCCCCACGTAGATACTATGGGGGCGTTCGAAATGGCACATGATCACACTTGACCCAACGTCTTGGTCCGTAAAGGAGGTGTCATTGTGGCGAACCAGGTAACCGGACTATGTGGCTTTACCACTCTCACTTAGCCATAGGAGTTTGACGATGGGGCTATAACATAGCCCCTAGTATGTACGCGGCTATCCGGATGTGGATGCATTACGTATGTGACCGGAAAAATGGTCCTTCGTATAATATGGAAAAAAATCGCTAAAGATTTAGTAAGTCGCCGAGTGGCTGACCAGCTCCCGCCGCATCATGACAGTCAGTTTTCGGCTTTCTCTACTAAGGTGCTTGACCGGACGAACCAGAAACACAATCGCAGTAGTTCTCCCTTTACTACCCTAGCCAAACAAATGGAACATAAGGTAGCAAACACAAGAGCCGGGCAACCCAACTATTGACGAAAGACATGATTCGGAGCCGATGCATATCATGCGAAGTTCGTACGCCGAAGTGTGCTATAAATCTATTCGGGCTTTTGTTTGGCAACACATATGTGGTCACATAGAGCCCCTAGCAATGGGTGCCGAGGTGTGTGAGTGAAACAACTGGGGAGACGGAATACAGTTTTATGAATAAGGTCGATACCAAAAAAATCATCCTCACCGGAATCTGATTGATATGTCAAAACATGATCTTACAGACGGCACCACAAGCACCAAGGCCATTTTACATGCCGGGGCTCTCATAATAAGGAGAAAAGCTCGAAACAGGTCCTAAAATAAAGTTTGGTCTAAAGAATCCTTTGGACATCTTGTCGCACGTCTGTGCCGCTTTCGCCTTGGAGAGAGAGGTTCCTTAAGAGGAATGGTCTTCGGCTATCCGAACAAAACCGGGCTCGAAGAGTGTCCTTGTAAGTCCGCAGGATATATAGGTTTGAATGCACCTGTGGTAGAAGAGAAAAACTAATCGAAGAAAAAAAGGTGGAAGGTCATACATGGTCAAACCATACTATAGACCTATCTGTATTGTGCCTCCGTTGACACCCAAGGTATTTTGAGTGCATAATTATGCATGCATAGTACGAATTCTGCGGATGTGCGCGGCGATCGACGGAGGCGAAACTGCTAGTCTAGCTCTGGAATTACTAAGCTGCCAGCATGCGGGACTTACAGGACTCGTTTAACAATGTCCAGCGGTTTGATGTCCGATGAGGTGTGCAGCTTGATAGGGCCGCTCTGTACTTCGGCCGCAAGGGCCGCGGTGTGCTCCTCCGTACGGAGGGAGCGTTCCGTGTTTCCATTGAATGTTATGACTCCACATGGACAAGACATCTTGAGCTTTAAATAAGCTTAGTGCGGGACCGCGTTGAATCGAGTGAAAGCGGTTCGTCCGAGCAGTGTGTGATAACCACTTTGGAAGGGGACGATATCAAAGATCAGGTCTTCGCTGTGGAAGTTGTCTGGTGATCCGAAGACGACTTCCAATGTTATTGAGCCCGAGCAAGGGGCCTCTACACCAGGTATTACTCCTTTAAAGGTAGTTTTAGTCGTCTTAATTCTTGATGGATCAATACCCATTTTCCAGACAGTGTCCTGGTAAAGCAGGTTAAGACTACTTCCGCCGTCCATAAGGACTCACGTGAGGTGGAATTTGTCGATGATTGGGTCGAGGACCATAGCCGTGACGGATACTGGTGGGGTGGTCCTATCGATCGAAGGTGATCGGACAAGCCGACCATGGGTTGAATTTTGGGGCGACCGACTCTATGGCGTAGACATCCCTTGATGTGCGCTTGCGCTCCCTCTAAGGGATGTGAGTGACGTAGATCATATTAACTGTTTTGGCATCGGGGGAAAATTTCTTCTGTCCCCCTATGTTCGGTGGGCGAGGCTCTTCATCGTCGTCCTTGCTGGTCGGCCCTTTCCCCTTGTGTTCGGCGTTGAGCTTGCTGGCCTGTTTAAAGACCCAATAGTTTATGTTGGTATGATTGGCAGGTTTATCGGGGGTGCCATGAATCTGGCAAGGCCGATCAAGTATTCTATCCAAATTGGATGGACCATCTCTGTTTCCTTTGAATGGCTTCTTCCATTAACCGTATTTGGAGCCACTAAACCTGGCGTTGATCGCCGTGCCTTCGTTATTGTTTCGACGCTTGTGTTTGTTGCATCGTGGCTTGCCATTGCCGTCTCTGGCTTTGGAGGTGCGTGGGTTGCTGGTGCTATTGCTTCTACGAGCTAGCCGACTATCTTCTCCCGCGCAAAAGTGGGTCATAAGTGCGGTAAGGGCTGCCATGGACTTTGCCTTTTCTTGGCCGAGGTGTTGGGAGCGCCACTCATCTCGGACGCTGTGTTTGAAGGCCGCGAGGGCTTCGGCGTCCGGATAATCCACAATCTGGTTATTTTTAATTAAGAACCTGGTCCAGAGTTTCCAGGATTATTGTCCAGGTTGCTGGATTATGTGACCAAGGTCATCAGCATCTGGGGGCCGAACATAGGTACTGATAACCCACAAGTATAGGGGATCAATTGTAGCCTCTTTCGATAAGTAAGAGTGTCGAACCCAACGAGCAGCTAAAGGTAGAACAAATATTCCCTCAAGTTCTATCGACCATTGATACAACTCTACGCACGCTTAACGTTCACTTTGCCTAGAAGAAGTATGAAACTAGAAGTACTTTGTAGGTGTTGTTGGATAGGACTGCAAGATAATAAAGAGCACGTAAATAAAAAGTAGGGGATGTTTAGATAAAGAAGCAATAAAGTTAGTATAGCGAGTGTGAAAAAGTGGTGGTAGGATTTGTGAAATTGTCCCTAAGCAATTGACTACTTTACTAGACCGATAGAAAGTTTTATGTGGGAGAGGCATAAGCTAACATACTTTCTCTTCTTGGATCATATGCACTTATGATTGGAACTCTAGCAAGCATCCGCAACTATTAAGTGAATCATAAACGTATTGCAACACCCTACAGCGGGAATCCCTCACGCTTGCGCAACATGGAGGGCACAATAGGATAGAAAATTAACCATAAGCAAATTAAACCAACCATAGCAATTCATAATCACCGTTAGGACAACGAAAATCTACTTAGACATCATAGGATGGCAACACATCATTGGATAATAATATGAAGCATAAAGCACCATGTTCAAGTAGAGGGTACAACGGGTTGCGAGAGAGTGGACCGCTGAATATAGAGGGGGGGAAGGTGATGGAGATGTTGGTGAAGATGATGGAGGTGTTGGTGTAGATCGCGGTGATGATGATGGCCCCCGGCGGTGTTCCGGCGCCACCGGAAGCAAGGGGAGAGAGTCGCCTTCTTCTTCTTCTTCTTCTTCCTTGACCTTCTCCCTAGGTGGGAGAAGGGTTTCCCATCTGGTCCATGGTCTCCATGGCGTGGGAGGGGCGAGAGCCCCTCCGAGATTGGATCTGTCTCTCTGTCTCTCTTTGTTTCTGCGTTTCCTGATTATGCCCTTTCACCATTTCTTATATATCCGGAGATCCGTAACTCCAATTGGATTGAAACCTTCGCCCAGATTTTTCTCTGAAAATTAGATTCCTTGTGGCAAAAGAAGAGCATCAACCGCCTTACGGGGTGCCCACGAGGGTCAGGGGTGCACCCCCTGCCTCTGGGCCCCCTCGGGCACCGTCTCGCGTTGGTTTTTCTTCCCAAACATCATATATATTCCAAAAATGATCTTCGTCCGTTTTTATCCCCTTTGGACTCCGTTTGATATGGGGTTTCTGCGAAACATAAAACATGCAACAAACAGGAACTGGCACTGGACACTGGATCAATATGTTAATCCCAAAAATAGTATAAAAAGTTGCCAAAAGTATATGAAAGTTGAATAATATTGGCATGAACAATCAAAACTTATAGATACGACGGAGACGTATTAGGTACCTTGGAAGTTGTCTCTGAAGGCATCCTCCAAGTCTTCCAAACTACCAATAGAGTTTTCTGGGAGGCTGTTCAGCTAGTGCCGTGCTGGTCCCTTAAGTTTTAGGGGGAGGTATTTGATGGCGTGTAGGTCATCACCGCGGGCCATGTGAATGTGGAGAAGAAAATCTTCAATCCATACTGCAGGATCTGTTGTGCCATCGTATGATTCAATCTTCACGGGTTTAAACCCTTCTATGAACTGGTGCTCCATTACCTCATCGGTGAAGCATAGAGGGTGTGCTGCGCCTGTGTATCGGGCAGCATCACGATGCTGTTCGGATGAAGTCTGTATGCGGTTTTTGGCCCGGGTGAGGTTGTGCTTGTCGCACCAGGCCTGATGGCCGTCTTCTACATTGGGGCACGCCCCATAGATCCATAGTTTGATCTGTTATGACCGGCTCTATTGTCCAGGTCCTGACGTAGGTCATACGTGTATCCTGCAACCGCTGTCTCTCTGCCTCTACGGCGAGGTGGTGCGGGCTGGTGTTCTGCTTGTGTTGTCGTTCTGTCCCGGCCACGAAGTGGTCGGTCAGGTCCGTCAACAGCGTTACGCGTTGTCGATAAAGGCTCCAGGGCCTCATCGTTGAATTGGGGTAGCAGCTTGTGCTTCGGGTAACTCTTAGTTGGGCGTTCGAGGCTGTATTCCTTGGCTGCCAGGACATCAGTCCATCTATCATTGAGCAAATCCTGATCAGCTTGAAGCTGTTGTTGCTTCTTTTTCAGGCTTCTTGCAGTGGCTATCAGCCGGCGCTTAAAGCGCTCTTGTTCGAGGGGTTCCACCGGCATGATGAAATATTCGTTCCCGAGGCTTACATCATCCTCGGAGGGTGGTAGATAATTACTACCCTCCGAGTCCTTGTTCCCGTCCGGTTTGTCAGGGTTAATTTGTCCATCCTCCCCTGTTCGGATGTTGGCTCGATAGGGGCTTCAGGGTCTTCGGGGTTCTCTGGAGTGCCATTGTCTCTGGTGCCGGTGTTGCTGTCTTTGTCGCGACGTGATTTTGAGCAGCGCCGCTCACATCGACGCTTCGGGGGTGCTTTAGTAGGTTTTTCCTCAACCGGATCCTTCCTGCTGTCGTCATCATCATCTTTGGGGGTGTCCACCATGTATACGTCGTATGTGGAAGTGGCCCTCCAGCGTCCGGTGAACGACGAGTTTTGGCTCTTCTCATTTCCGGCAACGTCTTCCATACCGTCGATGTCTTCAGAATTGTACTCTGGCATGTCGGTTAAATCCACGACAGTGGCTACGAGGTGGGTGAGTGGGACGTAAAATTCCCCGCTCTCAGCCCCTAGTGCGGGCTAGGCGTAGTTCGGAAGTGATTCTTTCAGCAATGGCGAGAGATCGCATTAAGTCAAGGGCCTCGTTTAATAGCAAGGTTTGGACGGGGAAGTGAGAGTTCATGGAGTTGGGCGGGACAGAAGTTCCCTGGCCAAGCTCACATGATGTGGACCTCGAGTTTTCGGAGCTAGTATCCGGAGGTGAGTACGTCTTCATGATGATAGAGGGAGCCTGGCGTAACTCCGGGCCTCCCGGTGATGCGATCCCCTCTGGTTCTCCTGTGCCAAGCTCTATAGCTGCAGAGAGTCCGGCGGGCTCTAGACTCCCGTCTTCGGACCTGGTGATGCGCTCCGGATCTAAGGCCAGAGCGGTGGTTGGGGTCGCGAACCCTTGGAAGATCAAGTCTCCTCGGATATCAGCGACATAGTTTAGATTTCCAAAATTGATCTGATGACCAGGGGCGTAGCTGTAGATCTGCTCCAGATGACAAATCGAGTTAGCGCTTAGTGCGAAGCCGCCAAATATGAAAACTTGGCCGAGGAGAAAAAGTCTCCCTCAAGGAAGTATTGTTGTGGATGATCAACGGAGCCATCGAGTCTTCTGGCGACGGCCAGTGGAACTCTCAATGAAAGCACCTATGTCGGTGTCAAAACTGGTAGATCTTGAGTAGGGGGTCCCGAACTGTGCGTCTAACGATCAAACATAACAGGAGGCAGGGGACATGATGTTTACCCAGGTTCGGGCCCTCTTAATGGAGGTAATACCCTACTTCCTGCTTGATTGACTTTGATAAATATAGGGGTTACAAGAGTTGATCTACCTTTAGATCGTAATGGCTAAACCCTAGATGTCTAGCCTGTATGATTATGATTGCCTCCACGGACTAAACCGTTCGGTTTATATAGACACTAGAGGTGCCTAGGGTTGTATAGAGTCCATTTGCAGAGAAAGGAAGGTACATTATCCTAACTCCAAGCTTGCAATCCACCCAAAGGAGAGTCCCATCCGGACATGAGGGAGGGTCTTCTGTCTTGTATCTTCAGGGCCCATTAGTCCGGCCCATGTAACATAAGTCGGCTCCCCGATGACCTCATAATCCAGGACTCCCTCAGAGGGAGAGAGAATAAAGCAAGTGTGAGGAAAGATCTGGCTAGAGGTAGGGGAGCAGGAGGGAGAGAGATAGAGAGGAGGGGGAAATAAAGGTGGCTCATGTGCTTAGTAGTAGCGCGGTGGACGATGACCATGCTACTACTAAGGCCATTAGTTGTAGCGCGGCCTCAGGCACCTGCACTGCTACTAAGTGGGACTCACTTATAAGTCTCCAACGTATCTATAATTTTTGATCGTTCCATGCTATTATATTATCCATCTAGGATGTTTTATATGCATTTATATGCTATTTTATATGATTTTTCGGACTAACCTATTAACTTAGAACCCAGTGCCAGTTTCTGTTTTATCCTTGTTTTTGAGTTTTACAGAAAAGGAATACCAATCGGAGTCCAATTGACGTGCCAATTTTTGATGAATTTTTATGGACCAAAGAAGCCCCAGGAGTGCAAGAGTTGGGTCGGAAGAGTCCCGGGCTGCCAACGAGGGTGGAGGGCGCCCCCCTAGGGTGCGCCCCCTGCCTCGTGGACAGCCCGGAGACCCCCTCCCTGCTGACGTGAAACCTAAGCCAAAAATTCGTATAAATACTGAAACCTCCAGAAAGAAACCTAGATCAGGAGTTCCAATGCCGCAAGCCTCTGTAGCCACCAAAAACCAACCGAGACCCTGTTCCGGCACCCTGCCGGAGGGGGGCTCCATCACCGGGGGCCATGTTCATCATCCCGATGCTCTCCATGACGAGGAGGGAGTAGTTCACCCTCGGGGCTGCAGGTATGTACCAGTAGCTATGTGTTTGATCTCTCTGTCTCTGTCTCTCTCTCTCTCTCTCTCTCTCGTGTTCTTGATTTGGCACGATCTTGATGTATCGCGAGCTTTGCTATTATAGTTGGATCTTATGATGTTTCTCCCCCTCTACTCTCTTGTAATGGATTGAGTTTTCCCTTTGAAGTTATCTTATCGGATTGATTCTTTAAGGATTTCAGAACACTTGATGTATGTCTTGCCGTGCTTATCAGTGGTGACAATGGGATATTCACGTGATCTACTTGATGTATGCTCTGGTGATCAACTTGTGGGTTCAGTGACCTTGTGAATTTATGCATAGGGGTTGGCACACGTTTTCGTATTGACTCGACGATAGAAACTTTGGGGCACTCTTTGAAGTACTTTGTGTTGGTTGAATAGATGAATCTGAGATTGTGTGATGCATATCGTATAATCATACCCACGTATACTTGAGGTGACATTGGAGTATCTAGGTGACATTAGGGTTTTGGTTGATTTGTGTCTTAAGGTGTTATTTGTTGGAGAACGTAGCAGAAATTCAAAATTTTCTACGCATCACCAAGATTAATCTATGGAGATTCTAGCAACAAGAGAGAGGGGAGTGTATCTTCATACCCTTGAAGATCGCAATGCGGAAGCGTTACAAGACCGCGGTCGGCGGAGTCGTTCACGAAGCGATTCAGATCGCGGCCGAATCCGATCCAAGCACCGAAGAACGGTGCCTCCGCTTTCAACACACGTGCAGCCCGGTGACGTCTCCCATGCCTTGATCCAATAAGAAGAGAGGGAGAGGTTGGGGAAGACACCGTCCAGCAGCAGCACAACGGCGTGGTGGTGATGGAGGAGCGTGGCACTCCAGCAGGGCTTCGCCAAGCACTACGAGAGACGAGAAGGGAGAGGGGTAGGGCTGCGCCAGGAGAGATGGAAACTCATGTGTATGGCAGCCCCAAATCCCCCACTATTTATAGGAG
The DNA here is from genome assembly GCF_018294505.1 of Triticum aestivum. Lineage (NCBI taxonomy): Eukaryota > Viridiplantae > Streptophyta > Magnoliopsida > Poales > Poaceae > Triticum > Triticum aestivum. Next base: position 656,222,146 of record NC_057795.1, on the reverse strand, counting down.
GAGGGGAGGAGGGTGCGCCCCCTCTAGGGTTCCCACCCCTAGGGGGGCGGCAGCCCTAGATGGGATAGAGGGGGGCGGCCAAGAGGGGAAGAGAGGGGGTGCACCCTAGGGTGAGCCTTTAGGCCCATCTGCGCCTAGGGTTTCCCCTCTCCCCTCATAGCTGCGCCTTGGGCCTTGGTGGGAGGTGCACCAGCCCACTTTGGGGCTGGTCCCTTTCCACTCTAGGCCCATGCAAGCCTCCGGGGCTGGTGGCCCCTCCCGGTGGACCCCCGGAACCCTTCCGGTGGTCCCGGTACATTACCGGTGACCCCCGAAATACTTTCGGTGGCCAAAACCTCACTTCCTATATATTGTTCTTTACCTCCGGGCCATTCCGGAACTCCTCGTGACATCCGGGATCTCATCCGGGACTCCGAATAACATTCGGTAACCACATACAAACTTCCCTTATAACCCTAGCGTCATCGAACCTTAAGTGTATAGACCCTACGGGTTCGGGAATCATGCAGACATGACCGAGACAGCTCTCTGGCCAATAACCAACAGCGGGATCTGGATACCCATGTTGGATCCCACATGTTCCACGATGATCTCATCGGATGAACCATGATGTCAAGGATTCAAGCAATCCCGTATGCAATTCTCTTTGTCAATCGGTACGTTACTTGCCCGAGATTCGATCGTCGGTATCCCAATACCTTGTTCAATCTCGTTACCGGCAAGTCACTTTACTCGTTCCGTAATGCATGATCCTGTGACTAACTACTTAGTCACATTGAGCTCATTATGATGATGCATTACCGAGTGGGCCCAAAGATACCTCTCCGTCATACGAAGTGACAAATCCCAGTCTCGATTTGTGCCAACCCAACAGACACATTCGGAGATACCGGTAGTGCACCTTTATAGCCACTCAGTTACGTTGTGACGTTTGGTACACCCAAAGCACTCCTATGGTATCAGGGAGTTACACAATCTCATGGTCTAAGGAAATGATACTTGACATTAGAAAAGCTTTAGCAAACGAACTACACGATCTTGTGCTATGCTTAGGATTGGGTCTCGTCCATCACATCATTCTCCTAATGATGTGATCCCGTTATCAATGAAATCCAATGTCCATGGTCAGGAAACCATGACCATCTGTTGATCAACGAGCTAGTCAACTAGAGGCTCACTAGGGACATGTTGTTGTCTATGTATTTACACATGTATTGTGGTTTCCGGTCAATACAATTATAGCATGAATAATAGACTATTATCATGAACAAGGGAATACAATAATAACCATTTTATTATTGCCTCTAGGGCATATTTCCAACAGTCTCCCACTTGCACTAGAGTCAATAATCTAGTTCACATCACTATGTGATTGTAATGAATCGACACCCATGGGGTTTGATCATATCTCGCTTGTGAGAGAGGTTATTAGTCAACGGATCTGAACCTTTCAGATCCGTGTGTGCTTTGCAAATCTCTATGTCATCTCCTAGATGCAGCTACCACGCTCTATTTGGAGCTATTCCAAATAACTATTCTACTATACGAATCCGGTTTACTACTCAGAATAATCTGGATTAGTGTCAAAGTTTGCACTGGCGTAACCCTTTACGACGAACTCTTTTACCACCTCCATAATCGAGAAAAATTCCTTAGTCCACTAGTTACTAAGGATAAGTTTGACCGATGTCCTGTGATCTATTCCTGGATCACTCTTGTACCCCTTGACTGACTCATGGCAAGGCACACTTCAGGTGCGGTACACAGCATAGCATACTATAGAGCCTACATCTGAAGCATAGGGGACGACCTTCGTCCTTTCTCTCTCTTCTGCTATGGTCATGTCTTGAGTCTTACTCAATATTCACACCTCATAACACAGCCAAGAACTCCTTCTTTGCCGATCTATTTTGAACTCCTTCAAAATCTTGTCATGGTATGTATTTATTTGAAAGTACTATTAAGCATTTTGATCTATCCTTATAGATCTTGATGCTCAATGTTCAAGTAGCTTAATCCAGGTTTTCCATTGAAAAACACTTTTCAAATAACCCTATATGCTGTCCAGAAATTCTACATCATTTATGAACAACAATATGTTAATAACATATACTCATCAGAAATTCTATAGTGCTCCCACTCACTTCTTCGGGAATACAAGTTTCTCATAAACTTTGTATAAATCCAAAATCTTTGATCATCTCATCAAAGCGTATATTCCAACTCCGAGATGCTTACTCCAGTCCTTAGAAGGATTGCTGGAGCTTTGCATACTTGTTAGCATCTTTTAAGATTGTCAAAACCTTCTGGTTGTATCAGATACAACCTTTCCCCAAGAAAATCGTCGAGGAAACTATATTTTGACATCCTATCTGCAAGATTTCATAAATAATGCAGTGGCTGCTAATCTAATTCTAACAGACTCTTAGCATCACTACGAGTGAGAAAGTCTCATCGTAGTCGACTCCTTGAACTTGTCGGAAAACATCTTAGCGACAAGTCGAGCTTTGTTAATGGTGACACTTACCATCATTGTCAGTCTTACCTTTTAAAATCCATCTGTACTCAACAGCCTTACGACCATCGAGTAGTTCTGCCAAAGTCTACACTTTGTTTTCATACATGGATCCTCTCTCGGATTTTATGGCCTCGATCCATTCATCGAAATCCAGGCCCACCATCGCTTCTCCATAGCTCGTAGGTTCATTGTTGTCTAGCAACATGACCTCCAAGACAGGATTACCGTACCACTCTGAAGCATTATGCGTCCTTGTTATCCTACGAGGTTCGGTAGTGACTTGATCTGAGGCTTCATGATCACTATCATCAGCTTCCACTTCAATTGGTGTAGGTGCCAGAGGAACAACTTTCTGTGCCCTGCTACACGATAGTTATAGTGACGGTTCAATAACCATATCAAGGCTCCACCATCCTCCCACTCAATTCTTTCGAGAGAAACTTTTCCTCGAGAAAGGACCCGTTTCTAGAAACAATCACTTTTGCTTCCAGATCTGAAATAGGAGGTATACCCAACTGTTTTGGGTGTCCTATGAAGATGTATTTATCCGCTTTGGGTTCGAGCTTATCAGGATGAAACTTTTTTCACATTAGCGTCGCAGCCCCAAACTTTAAAGAAACGACAGCTTAGGTTTCTCTAAACCATAGTTCATACGGTGTCATCTCAACGGAATTACGTGGTGCCCTATTTAAAGTGAATGTGGTTTGTCCCTAATGCCTAACCCATGAACGATAGTGGTAATTCGATAAGAGACATCATGGTATGCCCCATATCCAATAGGGTGCATCTATGATGTTCGGACACACCATCACACTATGGTGTTCCAGGCGGTGTTAGTTGTGAAACAATTTCCATAATGTCTCAATTGTGTACCGAACTCGCAACTCAGATATTCATCTCTATGATCATATCATAGACATTTTATCCTCTTGTCACGACGATCTTCAACTTCACTCTAAAATTACTTGAACCATTCAATAATTCAACTTGTGTTTCATCAAGTAAATATACTCAGTATCTACTCAAATCATCTGTGAAGTAAGAACATAACGATATCCACTGCGTGCCTCATCACTCATTGGACTGTACACATCAAAATGTATTACTTCCAACAAGTTGCTTTCTTGTTCCATTTTACTAAAAACGAGGCTTTCAGTCATCTTGCCCATGTGGTATTATTTGCATGTCTCAAGTGATTCAAAATCAAGTGAGTCCAAATGGTCCATCTGCATGGAGTTTCTTCATGCGTATATACCAATAGACATGGTTCACATGTCTCAATCTTTTCAAAAACGAGTGAGTCCAAAGATCCATCAACATGGAGCTTCTTCATGCATTTTATGCCAATACGACTCAAATGGCAGTGCCACAAGTAGGTGGCACTATATCATTACTATCTTATATCTTTTGGCAAGAACATGTGTATCACTACGATCGAGATTCAATAAACCATTCATTTTAGGTGCAAGACCATTGAAGGTATCATTCAAGTAAACAGAGTAACCATTGCAATAAACATAATCCAATCATGTTTATGCTCAACGCAAACACCAAATAACAATTATTTAGGTTTAACACCAATCTCGATGGTAGAGGGAGTATGCGATGCTTGATCACATCAACCTTGGAAACACTTCCAAACCATATCATAATCTCACCTTTAGCTAGTCTCCGTTTATTCCGTAGCCTTTTATTTCGAGTTACTAACACTTAGCAACTAAACCGGTATCTATTACCATGGTGCTACTAGGAGTACTAGTAAAGTACACATCAATATAATGTATATCCAATATACTTCTTTCGACCTTGCCAGCCTTCTCATCTACCAAGTATCTAGGGTAGTTCTGCTTTAGTGACTGTTCCCCTCATTACAGAAGCACTTAGTCTCGGGTTTGGGTTCAACCTTGGGTTTGTTCACTAGAGCAGCAACTGATTTGCCATTTCATGAAGTATCCCTTCTTGCCCTTGCCCTTCTTGAAACTAGTGGTTTCACTAACCATCAACAATTGATGCTCCTTCTTGATTTCTACTTTCGCGGTGTCAAACATTGCAAATATTTCAAGGATCATCATATCTATCCCTGATAGGTTATAGTTCATCACGAAGCTCCAGTAGCTTGGTGGCAATGACTTTGGAGAAACATCACTATCTCATCTGGAATATTAACTCCCAGTCGATTCAAGTGATTGTTGTACCCAGACAATCTGAGTACAAGCTCAACGATTTAGCTTTTCTCAATTAGTTTGTAGGCTAAGAAACTTGTCGGAGGTCCCATACCTCTTGACGTGGTCACGAGCATGAAATCCCAATTTCAGCCCTTGGAACATCTCATATGTACCGCGACGTTTCAAAAACGTCTTTGGCGCCACAATTCTAAACTGTTTAACATTACTGAACTATCATGTAGTCATCATAACGTGTATCTCAGATGTTCGCAACATCCACAGACGACGTTCGAGGTTCAGCACACCGAGCAATGCATTAAGGACATAAGCCTTTTGCGCAACAATGAGAACAATTCTCAGTTTACGGACCCAGTCCACATAATTGCTACTATCAACTTTCAACTATATTTTCTTTAGGAACATATATAAACTGTAGAACTAAAGCGCGAGCTACGACATAATTTGCAAAGACCTTTTGACTATGTTCAGGATAATTAAGTTCATCTAATGAACTCCCACTCAGATAGACATCCCTCTAGTCATCTAAGTGATACATGATCCGATTCAACTAGGCCGTGTCCGGTCATCACGTGAGACGGACTAGTCATCATCGGTGAACATCTTCATGTTGATCGTATCTACTATACGACTCATGTTCGACCTTTCGGTCTCTTGTGTTCCGAGGCCATGTCTGTACATGCTAGGCTTGTCAAGTCAACCTAAGTATTTCGCGTGTGTAAATCTGTCTTACACCCGTTGTATGTGAATGTTAGAATCTATCACACCCGATCATCACATGGTGCTTCGAAACAACGATCTTTCGCAATAGCGCACAGTTAGGGGGAACACTTTCTTGAAATTATTATGAGGGGTCATCTTATTTACTACCGTCGTTCTAAGCAAATAAGATGCATAAACATGATAAACATCACACGCAATCAAATAGTGACATGATATGGCCAATATCATTTTGCTCCTTTTGATCTCCATCTTCGGGGCTCCATGATCATCATCGTCACTGGCATGACACCATGATCTCCATCATCATGATCTCCATCATCGTGTCTCCATGAAGTTGTCTCGCCAACTTATTACTTCTACTACTATAGCTAACGGTTTAGCAATGAAGTAAAGTAATTACATGGCGTTATTCAGTGACACACATGTCATACAATAAATAAAGACAACCCCTATGGCTCCTGCCGGTTGTCATACTCATCGACATGCAAGTCGTGATTCCTATTACAAGAATATGATCAATCTCATACATCACATATATTTCATTCATCACATCCTTCTTGGCCATATCACATCACACGACATATGCTGCAAAAACAAGTTAGACGTCCTCTAATTGTTGTTGAAAGTTTTTACGTGGCTGCTATAGGTTTGTAGCAAGAACGTTTCTTACCTATGCCGAAACCACAACGTGATATGCCAATTGCTATTTACCCTTCATAAGGACCCTTTTCATCGAATCCGATTCGACTAAAGTGGGAGAGACTGGCACCCACTAGCCACCTTATGCAACAACTGCATGTCAGTCGGTGGAACCTGTCTCACGTAAGTGTACGTGTAAGGTCGGTCCGGGCCGCTTCATCCCACAATACCATCGAAACAAGATAGGACTAGTAACGGTAAGCATATTGAACAAAACCAACGCCCACAACTACTTGTGTTCTACTCGTGCATAGAATCCACACAATAGACTAGCTCTGATACCACTGTTGGAGAACGTAGCAGAAATTCAAAATTTTCTACGCATCACCAAGATCAATCTATGGAGATTCTAGCAACAAGAGAGAGGGGAGTGTATCTTCATACCCTTGAAGATCACGATGCGGAAGCGTTACAAGAACGCGGTTGGTGGAGTCGTTCACGAAGCGATTCAGATCGCGGCCGAATCCGATCTAAGCACCGAAGAACGGTGCATCCGCGTTCAACACACGTGCAGCTCGGTGACGTCTCCCGTGCCTTGGTCCAGCAAGAAGAGAGGGGGAGGTTGGGGAATAGTCCAGCCAGCAGCAGCACAATGGCGTGGTGGTGATGGAGGAGCGTGGCACTCCAGCAGGGCTTCGCCAAGCACTATGAGAGACGAGGAGGGAGAGGGGTAGGGTTGCGCCAGGAGAGATGGATACTCATGTGTATGGCAGCCACAAAACCCCACTATTTATAGGAGGAGGGGAGGAGGGTGCGCCCCCTATAGGGTTCCCACCCCTAGGGGGGCGGCAGCCCTAGATGGGATAGAGGGGGGAAGCCAAGAGGGGTAGAGAGGGGGTGCGCCCTAGGGTGGGCCTTTAGGCCCATCTGCGCCTAGGGTTTCCCCTCTCCCCTGATAGCTGCGCCTTGGGCCTTGGTGGGAGGTGAACCAGCCCACTCTGGGGCTGGTCCCTTTCCACTCTAGGCACATGCAAGCCTCCGGGGCTGGTGGCCCCTCCCGGTAGACCCCCGGAACCCTTCCGGTGGTCCCGGTACATTACCGGTGACCCCCGAAATACTTCCGGCGGCCAAAACTTCACTTCCTATATATTATTCCTTACCTCCGGACCATTCCGGAACTCCTCGTGACATCTGGGATCTCATCCGGGACTCCGAACAACATTCGGTAACCACATACAAACTTCCCTTATAACCCTAGCGTCATCGAACCTTAAGTGTGTAGACCCTATGGGTTCGGGAATCATGCAGACATGACCGAGACAGCTCTCTGGCCAATAACCAACAGCGGGATCTGGATACCCATGTTGGCTCCCACATGTTCCACGATGATCTCATCGGATGAACCATGATGTCAAGGATTCAAGCAATCCCGTATGCAATTCCCTTTGTCGATCGGTACGTTACTTGCCCGAGATTCGATCGTCAGTATCCCAATACCTCGTTCAATCTCGTTACCGACAAGTCACTTTACTCGTTCCATAATGCACGATCCCATGACTAACTACTTAGTCACATTGAGCTCATTATGATGATGCATCACCGAGTGGGCCCAGAGATACCTCTCTGTCATACGGAGGGACAAATCCCAGTCTCGATTCGTGCTAACCCAACAACACTTTCGGAGATACTTGTAGTGCACCTTTATAGCCGCCCAGTTACGTTGTGACGTTTGGTACACCCAAAGCACTCCTACGGTATCAGGGAGTTACCCAATCTCATGGTCTAAGTAAATGATACTTGACATTAGAAAAGCTTTAGCAAACGAACTACACGATCTTGTGCTATGCTTAGGATTGGTCTCGTACATCACATCATTCTCCTAATGATGTGATCCTGTTATCAATGACATCCAATGTCCATGGTCAGGAAACCATGACCATTTGTTGATCAACGAGCTAGTCAACTAGAGGCTAACTAGGGACATGTTGTGGTGTATGTATTCACACATGTATTGCGGTTTCCGGTCAATACAATTATGGCATGAACAATAGACAATTATCATGAACAAGGAAATACAATAATAACCATTTTATTATTGCCTCTAGGGCATATTTCCAACATTATTCTAGTACGAACTCTATGATAGATTGAACGGAAAGAATAGCTTCGTGTTATTTTACTACAGACTCTTGAATAGATCAATCAGAAAGGATAACTTTGAGGTGGTTTCATATCCTACAATAATCTTTTCGTTTCTTCTCTGCTATTAGTGACTTTGGAGTGACTCTTTGTTGCATGTTGAGGGATAGTTATATGACAACTATGTTATTATTGTTGGGAGAACTTGCACTAGTGAAAGTATGAACCTTAGGCCTTGTTTCCTACCATTGCAATACCGTTTACGCTCACTTTTATTACTTGTTACCTTACTGTTTTTATTTTTTTCAGCTTACAAATACCCATATCTACTATCCATATTGCACTTGTATCACCATCTCTTCGCTGAACTAGTGCACCTATACAATTTACCATTGTATTGGGTGTGTTGGGGACACAAGAGACTCTTTGTTATTTGGTTGCAGGTTTGTTTGAGAGAGACCATCTTCATCCTACGCCTCCCACGAATTGATAAACCTTAGGCCATCCACTTGAGGGAAATTTGCTACTGTCCTACAAACCTCTGCACTTGGAGGCCCAACAACGTCTACAAGAAGAAGGTTGTGTAGTAGACATCAAGCTCTTTTCGGGCGCTGTTGCCGGGGAGGTGAGTGCTTGAAGGTATATCTTTAGATCTTGCAATCGAATCTTTTAGTTTCTTGTTTTATCACTAGTTTAGTTTATAAAAGAAAACTACAAAAAATGGAATTGAGTTTGTCTCATACGCTTCATCTTTTTAATATCTTTCGTGAAAATGATGGAAATGAAAGTTGTGCTCAGGTGCTAGAAGAAGAAATCTATAAAATGTTTGGCAATAAATCTTCGAATGAGGAGCATGATTGCAATGTTGTTAGTATGAACTATTTGCATACCCATAGTACTAATGATAATTGATATACTATTGATGCTATCCATACTATTAATGATGAGAGTGATTATGCTTATGATATGAAAAGGCCCAAGCTTGGGGATGCTATGTTTGATGAGAATGATATATTTGAGAATATATTTTCTGAAATTAATGTGTGTCCCATGCTTGGGGATGCTATGTTTAATGAAGATGATATTTTTAGCCTCCCAAGTTTTGATGTGCAAATGTATTATGATGATAGCATGCCTCCTATTTATGATGGTTATATTGATGAAAGTGGGTTTGGAAGAGTGTCAACTTTAGGAAGTAGTGATCCCACTATTTTGGAGGGTGTTGAATCTTATAATATTTATGAAAGTGGAATTGGAGAGGTCATGACTTTATTTAGTGATGAATCCACTATCTTGGAAGAGGTTTCAATTGATTATGATGAGAACAAAGTTGCTACTTATGATGATTATTGTGATGAAACTGATGCTATAAAAAGTACTTATGATTATATTTATAAAACTTCTCATGATTATGATTACCCTCTTTCTGAACATTACTCTTTTAATGTGGAACAATTTATAGTATTCGAGTCTCTTATGATATTCCCACTACTATTCATGAGAAGAAATTTGCTTATGTGGAGAGTAGTAAATTTTCTATGCAAGTATATCATGAATATAATGCTTTATGTGCTGGTTATATTGTTGAATTCATTCATGATTCTACTTAAAATTATTATGAGGGAGGAACATATGCTTGTAGGAATTACAATAATATCAAGTTTCCTCTCTATGTGTTTAAAATCTTGAAGTTGTGCTTGTTTTGCCTTCCTATGCTAGTTGATTATTGTTCCCTTAAGTTGTTTGCTCACAAAATCCCTATGAATAGGAAGTGGGTTAGACTTAAATGTGCTAGTCATATTATTCATGATGCTCTCTTTATGTTTTAATTCTTATCTTTTATGTGAGCATCATTGAAATCATCATGCCTAGCTAGGGGCGTTAAACGATAGCGCTTGTTGGGAGGCAACCCAACTTTATTTTTGTTCTTTACTTTTTGCTCCTGTTTAGTAATAAATAATTCATCTAGACTCTGGTTAGATGTGGTTTTATGTTTAATTAGTGTTTGTGCCAAGTAGAACCTTTGGGAAGACTTGGGTGAAGTCTTAATGATCTTGCTGTAAAAAAAACAGAAACTTTAGTGCTCACGAGATTAGCTGCCATTTTTTACTGGAGAGTTATTTTAGGTTGATTATTTTTTCAGATTATTAATAGACAAATTCCTAAGGTCCACCAATTTATTTCAGAATTTTTGGAGTTACATAAGTATTCGAATGATACAGATTACTACAGACTGTTCTGTTTTTTACAGATTCTGGATTCTATGTGTTGTTTGCTTATTTTGATGAATCTATGAGTAGTATCGGAGGGTATGAACCATACATAAGTTGGAATACAGTAGATATTACACCAATATGAATTTATAATGAGTTCACAACAGTACCTAAGTGGTGGTTTATTTTCTTATACTAACGGAGCTTACGAGTTTTGTGTTGAGTTTTGTGTTGTGAAGTTTTCAAGTTTCGGGTGAAGTTTCGATGGACTACAGAATAAGGAGTGGAAAGAGCCTAAGCTTGGGGATGCCCAAGGCAACCCAAGGTAATATTGAAGTACAACCAAGAGCCTTAGCTTGGGGATGCCCTGGAAGGCATCCCCTCTTTCGTCTTCGTTCATCGGTAACTTTACTTGGAGGTATATTTTTATTCACCACATGATATGTGTTTTGCTTGGAGCGTCAATTGTTTTGTTAGTATTTGCTTTCTGTTTGAATGAAGTACCAAGATCTGAAATTCTTAAATGTTACAGAGTCTTAACATAGTTGCATAATTATTTGAATACTCTATGTGCTTCACTTATATCTTTTGGAGTAGTTTGTCATTTGCTCTAGTGCTTCACTTATACCTTTTTAGAGCACGGTGGTGGTTTTATTTTCTAGAAATTATTGATCTCTCATGCTTAAATTATATTATTTTGGGAGTCCTTTATAACATCATGGTATTTTCTTTGGTTATAAAATTAGTCCTAAAATGATGGGCATCCAAGTCGGGTATAATAAAAACTATCATATAAAGTGCATTGAATACTATGAGAAGTTTGATACGTGATGATTGTTTTGAGATATGAGGGTGGTAATATTAGAGTCATGGTAGTTGAGTAATTGTGAATTTGAGAAATACTTGTGTTAAGTGTGATTCCCGTAGCATGCACATATGGTGAACCGTTATGTGATGAAGTTGGAGCATGATTTATTTATTGATTGTATTCCTTATGAGTGGCGGTCGGGGACGAGCGATGGTATTTTCCTACCAATCTATCCCCCTAAGAGCATGCGCGTAATACTTTGTTTCAATAACTTGTAGATTTTTGCAATAAGTACATGAGTTCTTTATGACTAATGTTGAGTCCATGGATTATACACACTCTCACCCTTCCACCATTGCTAGCCTCTCTTGTGCCGCGCAACTTTCACCGGTACCATACACCCACCATATACCTTCCTCAAAACAGCCACCATATCTACCTATTATGGCATTTCCATAGCCATTCTGACATATATTTCCATGCAACTTTCCACCGTTCCGTTTATTATGACACGCTCCATCATTGTCATATTGCTTTTGCATGATCATGTAGTTGATATTGTATTTGTGGCAAAGCCACCTTGATAATTCTTTCATACATGTCACTCTTGATTCATTGCATATCCCGGTACGCCGCCGGAGGTATCCACATAGAGTCATAATTTGATCTAAGTATTGAGTTGTAATTCTTGAGTTCTAAGGAAATATAAGTGTGATGATCTTCATTATTAGAGCATTGTACCAAGTGAGGAAAGGATGATGGAGACTATGATTCCCCCACAAGTCGGGATGAGACTCCGGACTTTATGAAAAATAAAAGAGGCCAAAGAAGCACAAATAAAAAAAGAGGCCAAACAAGCCCACCAAAAAAACAAATGAGAGAAAATGAGAGAAGGGACAATGTTACTCTCCTTTTTCCAAACTTGTGCTTCAAAGTAGCACCGTGATCTTCATGACAGAGAGTCTACTATGTTGTCACTTTCATATAGTAGTGGGAATTTTACATTATCGAACTTGTCTTGTATATTCCAATGATGGGCTTCCTCAAAACGCCCTAGGTCTTCGTGAGCAAGCAAGTTGGATGCACACCTACTTAGTTTCTTTTGTTGATCTTTCATACACTTATAGCTCTAGTGCATCTGTTGCATGGCAATCCCTACTCACTCACATTAATATCTATTAGTGGGCATCTCCATAGCCCGTTGATATGCTTAGTTGATGTGAGACTATCTTCTCCTTTTTGTCTTCTCCACAACCACCATTCTATTCCACATATAGTGCTATGTCCATGGCTCACGCTCATGTATTGCGTGAAAGTTGAAAAAGTTTGAGAACATTAAAGTATGAAACAATTACTTGGCTTGTCATCAGGGTTGTGCAAGATTAAATACTTTGTGTGATGAAGATAGAGCATAGCCAGACTATATGATTTTGTAGGGATACCTTTCTTTGGCCATGTTATTTTGAGAAGACATGATTACTTTGTTAGTATGCTTGAAGTATTACTATTTTTATGTCAATATTAAACTTTTATCTTGAATCTTTTGGATCTGAACATTCATGCCACAATAAAGAAAATTACATTGAGAAATATGCTAGGTAGCATTCCACATCAAAAATTCTGTTTTTATCATTTACCTACTCGAGGACGAGTAGTAATTAAGCTTGGGGATGCTTGATACGTTTCCAACGTATCTATAATTTTTCATTGTTCCATGCTATTATATTACCTATTTTGGATGTTTATGGGCTTTACTAAGAACTTTTATATCATTTTTGGGACGAACCTATTAACCTAGAGCCCGGTGCCAGTTTCTGTTTTTTCCCTTGTTTTTGCGTTTCGCAGAAAAGGAATACCAAACGGAGCCCAATTGACGTGCCAATTTTTGACGAATTTTTATGGACCAAAAGAAGCCCCTGGAGGGCAAGAGTTGGGCCAGAAGAGTCCCGGACTGCCCAGAAGGGTGGAGGGTGCCCCCCCCCACACACACACATAGGGCGCGCCCCTGCCTCGTGGACAGCCCGGAGACCCCCCTGAAGTGAAACCTAAGCCAAAAAATTCCTACAAATACTAAAACCTCCAGAAAGAAACCTAGATCGGGAGTTCCACCGCCGCAAGCCTCTGTAGCCACAAAAAACCAATCGAAACCCTGTTCCGGCACCCTGCCGGAGGGGGGATCCATCACCGGGGGCCATCATCATCATCCCGATGCTCTCCATGACGAGGAGGGAGTAGTTCACCCTCGGGGCTGCTGGTATGTACCAGTAGCTATGTGTTTGGTCTCTCTCTCTCTCGTGTTCTTGATTTGGCACGATCTTGATGTACCGCGAGCTCTGCTATTATAGTTGGATCTTATGATGTTTCTCCCCCCTCTACTCTCTTCTAATGGATTGAGTTTTCCCTTTGAAGTTATCTTATCGGATTGAGTCTTTAAGGATTTGAGAACACTTGATGTATGTCTTGTCGGGCTTATCTGTGGTGACAATGGGATATTCACGTGATCTACTTGATGTATGTTTTGGTGATCAACTTGCGGGTTCAGTGACCTTGTGAACTTATGCATAGGGGTTGGCACACGTTTTCGTCTTGACCCTCCGGTAGAAACTTTGGGGCACTCTTTGAAGTACTTTGTGTTGGTTGAATAGATGAATATGAGATTGTGTGATGCATATCGTATAATCATACCCACGGATACTAGAGGTGACATTGGAGTATCTAGGTGACATTAGGGTTTTGGTTGATTTGTGTCTTAAGCTGTTATTCTAGTATGAACTCTATGATAGATTGAACGGAAAGAATAGCTTCATCTTATTTTACTACGGACTCTTGAATAGATCGATCAAAAAGGATAACTTTGAGGTGGTTTCGTACCCTACAATAATCTTTTCGTTTGTTCTCTGCTATTAGTGACTTTGGAGTGACTCTTTGTTGCATGTTGAGGCATAGTTATATGATCCAGTTATGTTATTATTGTTGAGAGAACTTGCACTAGTGAAAGTATGAACCTTAGGCCTTGTTTCCTACCATTGCAATACCATTTACGCTTACTTTTATTACTTGTTACCTTGCTGTTTTTATATTTTCAGATTACAAATACCCATATCCACCATCCATATTGCACTTGTATCACCATATCTTCTCCGAACTAGTGCACCCATACAATTTACCATTGTATTGGGTGTGTTGGGGACACAAGAGACTCTTTGTTATTTGGTTGCAGGGTTGTTTGAGAGAGACCATCTTCATCCTACGCCTCCCACGGATTGATAAACCTTAAGTCATCCACTTGAGGGAAATTTGCTACTGTCCTACAAACCTCTGCACTTGGAGGCCCAACAACGTCTACAAGAAGAAGGTTGTGTAGTAGACATCATCGGGCGCAGAAGGTGGATCGAGAGAAGACTAAGCAGCTGAGGAAAAGCTAGCTTCAGTCAGAAAGCTCAAAGAGGAAAATGCGACCCTGAAGAAGGAAGCTGCCCAACTCAAGAAGGAGAATATCGTCTTGACTGAAAAGGTGGACCAGCTCACACAAAAGAGGGACGAGCTGGAGGAATACTTGGGGAACCTCGCGAAGAAAATGTATATCATGCTTGAAGGTATACTTCTTCATCCGAGTGAATTCTTGAGAGTTTTCAAAACAATACTGCTGCTTACTCATTCTTTCTTCTTTGTGCAGAATTCTATCGGAATTTTGAACAAGAGACATACCAAATTGAAACGGGTCTGGGCCCCACGAAGTCACTTGTCAAAGATGCTGCTGACATAGACGTGTTGTGACTTGAAGCTCAAGTCGACAATGTCTCGGGGTACATCGCCCGGCTGAAAGTTGCGCTGACAAGGATATGCAAAGAACTATGGCCAGAGGATACACTTCAGAATGACCTCGGGTCATTGATGACTCGACTCAATGAGATTCCTGCCCGAGTGCAAGCCTGGAAGAATTCAGCTGCTTGTTGCGGAGCCGACATGGCGCTCTCACTTATCCGTGTCCACTACAAGGATGTCAAGGAACACAAGCTGAAGGCTCTTCGGGTGGCTAACATGAAGAATATCCAGTTTGAAGATTTCATGTAGACCTTCATTGAAGCGGCCACTCGGGTCATTGACGGTATTGACCGGGACCTCTTTGTCGAACCAGCAAGTCCTCCTGGTGCGTGAAAAAACTTTGAGACTCAAACTTATTTGCCTCAACATGCCGAGTGATCCTATAATTATTGAACTTGTTCGGGCCGTTTGGGCCTTCTGCCCGGGTACTCTTATTTGCTTTTGCAAACTTTGAGGTTATGAATTTGTCTGTGCTTTGCTTTCCACTCTTTTGCATATTATTCTGTGAATTCTTTAACTTAGGCAAGGGCTGGCTCGTAGCTAAGCCCCCGAGTGAAAGGGGTGCTTTCACTAGGACAGATTTTTTAACTTAGGTGAGGGCTGGCTCGCGGCTAAACCCCTGAGTGAGAGTGATGCTCTCACTCGGAGTAGGTTTTTAACTTAGGCGAGGGCTGGGCTCGCAGCTAAGCCCTCGAGTGAGAGGGACGCTCTCACTCAAAGTAGTTTTTTTAACTTAGGCGACGACTGGCTCACGGCTAATCCCCCCAGGGAGAGGTATGCTCTCACTCGGAGTAGGTTTTAACTTTGGCGAGGACTGGCTCGCGGCTAAGCCCCCGAGCGAGAGGGATGCTCTCACTCGGAGTAACTTTTTAACTTAGGCGAGCACTGACGCACGGCTAAGCACCCGAGTAAGAGGGACGCTCTCACTTGGAGTAGTTTTTTAACTTAGGCGAGGGCTGGCTCGCGGCTATACTTCCTAGTGAGAGGGATCCTCTCACTTAGAGTAGTTTTCTAAGGCGAGGACTAGCTCGCGACTAAGCCCCTGAGTGAGAGGGATACTTTCACTCGGAGTAATTTTTTAACTTCGACGAGGACTGTCTCACAGCTAAGCCGCCGAGTGAGAGGGACGCTCTCATTCGGAGTAATTTTTTAACTTAGGCGAGGACTGGATCACAGCTAAGCTTCCGAGTGAGAGGGGCGCTCTCACTCGGAGTAGTTTTTTAACTTAGGCGAGGACTGGCTCGCAGCTAAGCCCCCAAGTGAGAGGGACGCCCTCACTCGGAGTAGTTTTTAAACTTAAGCGAGGGTTGGCTCGCGGCTAAGCCCCCGAGTGAGAGGGACGCTCTCACACGGAGTAGTTTTTTTTAACTTAGGAGATTGTCGACTCGCCGTTAAGCCCCCAGTGAGAGGGACGCTCTCACTCGGAGTAGTTTTTAACTTAGGCGAGGAGAGGCTCGCGGCTCAGCCCCCGAGTGAGAGGGAAGCTCTCACTCGGAGTAGTTTTTTAACTTAGGCGAGGACATGCTCGCGGCTAAGCCCCTGAGTGAGAGGCATGCTCTCACTCGGAGTAGTTTTTTAGCCTAGGACAGGACTGGCTCGCGGCTAAGCCACCCACTAAAGGGGGGTTTTGAACATACATAATTGGGCGAGCAGAATTATTGAAGGGCTGCAGGAGTCATGTCTTTGATAAACAATCTAATAAGTACTCTTATTACATCCTGACAAACCGATTGTTAAGCATAAAAACGACGAAGAAGATCTGCGTTCTAGGAGCGCGGTTCATCTTTCTTGTTTGCAAGGTCGTAGAGGTGGTAAGCCCCGTTGTGGAACACCTCTTTGACGACAAAAGGGCCCTCCCATGCGGGAGCGAGCTGGTGCGGTGTGACACCCGGATAATCAAGCTACAGTAATGCCCTATTAATGGTGCCATGTCATCATGTTACTGTTGCTAATCTTCACTTGATCCAAATCACAAGTCAAATTCAAATCCAATCTAACATCAAACATTCATATTTGCCACACATGGAATCTAAAATGTTCATCTTGTGGCAAATAATCCATAACAAATATTGGTGGTGAACCAACATTCTTGCAAGGTGTTTAAATGACCTAAACAAATTAAAGCAGTGGCTAAAACAATAGATATAATGCCTTTTCAATTTATAAAAGTGGCAAACTTTTTCAAAAAGCCTCACAATCTTTTTGTGGAAGTGCCAACTATTGCAATGTAATTATGTGGCCAAGTCCCACATTTTACAGAATCCTTTTTGGCATCTCAAATATTGCAAACACATTTTCTATAACAAAGAAAGAAAAGAAAGGAAAGAGGAGAAGAGAGAAGCCCCCCTTGCCACTAGGCTTTAGCCCACCCCAGCAGTCGGCCCACCTAACCCCACCCAAGCCGGCCCAGCACTTGCCTCCCCCGGTCGCCTTCTCCCTCTCCTGTACAACCGACCGGGGGCACGACCGAGCGCGCGCAGCCACACCAGCTCACCAGCGTCGATGGGATAAGGCCGCCCCAGACGCCTAGAGTTCCCCGCTCACCTACCGCCACTCCCACTCCCCCACTCGCCTCTCCTCCCCCAGATCCACCTCTCCCCTCTCCTCTCGCTCGATCCCGAGCTCGGCAGCACGAGCTCGTCGCCACCGATCACTGTCAACATGGCCACTGTCCACGCCGCACCTCGCCAATGCGTTCCCGAGCACCACCGCCATCGTCATCGAATCCGGCCACCTCGAGCCTCCATCGAGCCCGCTGCCGTCCCCTACGGCTCCACGGTGAGCTCCCGCGCATAACCCCTCACCGCCCCGTCCGTTTCCATGCGCATAACCGCCGTCGCCACAGCTCCCGTAGGCCACTGCCGCCCTGCGCCATCGCCATCATGGCCACTGCTCGTTCCGAGCTAGCCGAGCACGAGCACGCGCTGAGGGCCTCGCGGTGAAGCCGCCCGTGCCCTCCGCTTGTTCCCCCATGTCCCCTTGCACCGGATCCATTTGTACCCGACTCCGGCTGGCGCGTCGCTCATCGCCGCCGTCCCCACGGGCCTCCCCGCAGCCTCCCGCTACCTCATTCGAACGCGCGCGAGCGCCAGCTACTCGTAGGCCCTCTCCGCGCGCCAACCCGTGCCCAGCATCGCCGAATCCGCCATCGCCCGCCACCGCCGCCGCCTCTGCTCGACGCTGCCATCGTTGCAGTCCGTCTCAGCCCGAGATGAGGCCACCACTGGACGCGCCGCTCCGCCCACTTCCGGACGAGCCCGGCTGCGCTCGAAACAGCCTCGTGTGGCGCGTTTCCGGCGAAGTCCCAAGCCCCGCCGCCGCGATTTGCGTCGCCGTGATCTGCATCGCCGGAGCATCACCACCGGCCACGCCAACGTGGCCGCCTCGGGGCCGCCCGCTGGGTCGCTGACCGGTGGCCCCCGTGTGCCCCCTGGCCTGTTGACCCAGTCAATGGTTGACTGGGCATCGCCCAGTCACTGCCAGTGGGCCCCGCGTGGGCCCTGTTGACTGGTCAGCTGGTCAGTTGACCGCTGATGCGTTGATGACGCCATGGTGACGTCACGTTCCTTTTTGTAAATTAATTTAAATGGTATTAATATTAGAAAATCTTTTAAAAATTTGAAAATTAATAGAAAATAATCTATAACTCGGATGAAAAAGTTTTCTACATGAAAGTTGCTCAGAATTTCGATACGAATCTGAGCACGCGGTCCGTTCACCAGCCACACGTCCCTAGCATAGCAAACGTTGAACTTTTTCCATCCGGTTCATCTGTCTGACAAACATCCGAAACCGGGAAAACTTTCCCGGAAGTTGTACCCCTTTACCGGTATTGTGTAACCCTGCGTTAGAACACCTCTAGTATTGGTTATTGTCTTGTTATGCATATGTTTGCGTGTATTTACTATTTCTTCCCCCTCTTCTCTCCGATAGACTCCGAGACTGCTGTTGATGCCTCTGTGATCGACTACGTCGACGACGATCCTTCTTCCCTTTCAGTGGAGCTTCCAGGCAAGCCCCCCCTTTGATCATCCTGATATCGCCCATTCTATACTCTCATGCTTGAATTAGATTTTGCTACTGTTATTGTTTGCTCCTATTCTGATGCATAGCCTGCTTTTGTACCTGCTATTGTTACCTACCTGCTTATCCTAAACTGCTTAGTATAGGTTGGTTAGTGATCCATCAGTGACCCCACTTGTCCTTGTTGCCCTTGCTTCTTCATCGACGACTCGATCAACGTGATCGACGACCAGAGCCCGACACCTCACATCACATCACGCCCCTTTTATTGCTCGACTCTGCAGAGCTACTATCGAGTGCCGAGGGTGATCCCTCATAACACACTCATGATGATAATTCTGTAGTGTAGCTATTCGGTCGTGGTCATCGAGGGTGATTTCCTCTTTCACCATTTCCGATACGGCTCTGTCGTTCAACACCTCAAGTGTGAACCTCGAGGGTGGTCCCTCTTATGTTCACCTTGATGATTACATTGAGTGGAATCCACCGGGGGTGATTCCTCGGGTTTTCCCCTTGATGTATGGACACACAGTTACCTTGACTTTACTTGAGACCTTGGTGAAAGTCGGGCGGGCCCGGAGAGCACCCGCAAGATAATTACGTGGCACGGCCGGGCATTCTGGGACCTTGTCGTAAGTCCACGAGACGGGGCGACGGGGTCACTTTCGATCGTGAGTCTCTGCTCGTCTCCGCAAGCTAATAATACACTATGGTTTGGGTATTTGTTCTGACTTGTCCTCTGGCCTTTACGCACCAACCACCGCGCAAGAATAGTTATGGGCGTCGGCGTTGTGGTATCAGCCGAAGCTTTGTCAGACATCTAGTTCAGCAGTGCGGCACGGCTAGGCCGGCACCATCCTGTAGTGGTGGATCCTGGACCCGCCCTGCGCACAACAACCCGGAGTGCAACGGGCGATGGGCGAAGACCCCAGAGTGCTTAGGAGGTAGACCGGCGGGGACCTCTCTACGGAGCCTAGGTAGGGTTGCGACGTGTTGATCTTTCAAGGCCGGGCATTGAGCCAGAAAAGTGTGTCCGGCCAGAGTAATCAAGCGTGTTGGAAAACGTGGTGCACCCCTTCAAGGAAAATTATCTATTAATAGCCGTGTCCACGGTAACGTACGTTCGGACTTATATCCTGATCTTATACAACTACAAAAGGATACTTGAGATATGTGGCTCCGAGATTGCTTTCTCGCAGGGAGTCGAGGAAGGATCTCTCAGCATTAATGCTACAGCATGTTTGTTAATTATAATATGCTATTCTTTTCTCTTCTACATGCTGCAAGATGCTTGGAGCTGCTTGAAGATGCTAGTCTTCGATAGGCTAGACCTTCCCCCTCTATTCTGGCATTCTGCAGTTTAGTCCACAGATACAAACCTTCCATTTGATACCAATGCATACTTAGTATAGATCCGATGCTTGCGAGTACTTTGGATGAGTACTCGCGGTTGCTTTGCTACCCCTTTTTCCCCTTCTTTCTCTTCCCGGTTGATGCAACCAGATGGTGGATCCCAAGAGCCAGATGCCACCGCTGACGAATACTAACGCTGACGACCAGGAGTAGTTAGGAGGTCCCAGGCAGGAGGCCTTGCCTCTTTGATCGTGTTACTGTTGTGCTAGCCTTCTTAAAGCATCCTTGTTTAACTTATCTCTGTTCTCAGATATTGTTCCTTTCGCTAACTCTTGTGTATCGAGCTTCTATTCACGCCCTCGAGGCCCCTGGCTTGTAATATAAAGCTTGTATTATTTTATTTGTGTCTCGAGTTGTGTTGAGATATCTTCCCGTGACTCCCTGATCTTGATCGTACACATTTGCGTGTATGATTAGTGTACGGTCGAATTGGGGGCGTCACAAGTTGGTATCAGAGCCGACTGCTACGTCTTGAGCTTGCGTTGGTTTTCCTTGAAGAGGAAAGGGTGATGCAGCACAGTAGCGTAAGTATTTCCCTCAGTTTTTGAGAACCAAGGTATCAATCCAGTAGGAGGCTCCACAACAAGTCCCACGAACCTACACAAACAAACAAACAACTCGCAACCAACGCAACAAAGGGGTTGTCAATCCCTTCACGGCCACTTGCGAAAGTGAGACCTGATAAAGATAATATGATAAGATAAATATATTTTTGGTATTTTATAATATAGATATAGAAAATAAATATGCAAATAAAAGTAGATTGGAAGCAAATATGATAAGAGATAGACCCGGGGGCCATAGGTTTCACCAGTGGCTTCTCTCAAGAGCATAAGTATTACGGTGGGTGAACAAATTACTGTCAAGCAATTGATAGAAAAGCGAATAATTATGACGTTATCTAGGCATGATCATGTATATAGGCATCACGTCCGCAACAAGTAGACCGACTCCTGCCTGCATCTACTACTATTACTCCACACATCGACCGCTATCCAGCATGCATCTAGAGTATTAAGTTCATAAGAACAGAGTAACACATTAAGCAAGATGACATGATGTTGAGGGATAAACTCAAGCACTATGATATAAACCCCATCTTTTTATCCTCGATGGCAACAATACAATACATGTCTTGCAATCCTTTTTGTCACTGGGTAAGAACAACGCAAGATTGAACCCAAAGCTAAGGACTTCTCCCATGTCAAGAAAGATCAATCTAGTAGGCCAAACCAAACCGATAATTCGAAGAGACTTGCAAAGATAACTCAATCATAAAAAAGAATTCAGAGAAGATTCAATTATTATCCATGGATAAATCTGATCATAAACCCACAATTCATCGGATCTTGACAAACACACCGCAAAAAGACATTACATCGAATAGTTCTTCACAAGAGAGGGGAAGAACATTGTATTGAGATCCAAAAAGAGAGAAGAAGCCATCTAGCTAATAACTATGGACCCAAAGGTCTGTGGTAAACTACTCACAACTCATTGGAAGGGCTATGGTGTTGATGTAGAAGCCCTCCATGGTGGATTCCCCCTCCGGCAGAACGCTGGTGATGGCTCCAAGATGGGATCTCGCGGATACAGAAGGTTACGATGGTGGAAATTGTATTGTGGTTGCTCCCTGGATGTTTTTGGGGTACGTAGGCTTATATAGGAGGAAGAAGTACGTCGGTGGACGCCCAGGGGCCCACAAGACAGGGGGCGCCCTATAGGTGGGGGCGCGCCCTCCTATCTCGTGGAGGCTCCGGCTGTTTCTTGACTTGCACTCCAAGTCCTGTGGATCACGTTCGTTCCAAAAATCACGCTCCCGAAGGTTTCATTCTGTTTGGACTCCGTTTGATATTCCTTTTCTTCGAAATACTGAAATAGGCAGAAAAACAGCAATACAGGCTGGGCCTCCGATTAGTAGGTTAGTCCCAAAAATAATAATAATGTATAAAATAAAGCCCATAAACATCCAAAACGGGTAATATAATAGCATGGAACAATAAAAAAATATAGATACGTCGGAGACGTATCAAGCATCCCCAAGCTTAATTCCTGCTCGTCCTCGACTAGGTAAATGATAAAAACAGAATTTTTGATGTGGAATGCTACCTAGCATAATTCTCAATATAATTTTCTTTATTGTGGCATGAATGTTCATATCAAAATGATTCAAGATAAAAGTTCATATTGACAAAAGAAATGGCAATACTTCAAGCATAATAATAAAAGCAATCATGTCTTCTCAAAATAACATGGCTAAAGAAAGTTCGTCCCTACAAAATCTTATAGTTAGGCTATGCTTCATTTACACAAAGATGTTCCCAACTTCTATACCACTGATGACAAGCCAAGCAATTGTTTTGTACTTAAATAATCTCAAACTTTTTCAACCTTCACGCAATACATGAGCATGAGCCATGGATACAGCACTATGCATGGAATAGAATAATGATTGGGGATTGTGTGGAGAAGACAAAAAAAGGAGAAAGTCTCACATTGACAAGGATAATCAACGGGCTATGGGAATACCCATCAATTGATGTCAACATAAGGAGTTGGGATTGCCATGCAATGGATGCACTAGAGCTTTAAATAAATGAAAGCTCAACAAAAGAAAACTAGTGGGTGTGCATCCAACTTGCTTGCTCACAAAGACCTAGGGCATTTGAGGAAGCCCATCGTAGGAATATACAAGCCAAGTTCTATAATGAAAAATTCCCACTAGTATAAAAAGGTGACAACCTATGAGACTCTCTACACGAAGAACATTGTGCTACTTTGAAGCACAATATATGAGACTCAATAAAGAACAAGGTGCTACTTTGAAGCACAAGTGTGGAAAAAGAGATAGTAGCATTGCCCTTTTTATTTATTTTCTTCTTCTTTTTCTCTTTTCTTTTTTCCTTTTTTTTCTTTTTTTTTCTTTTTCTATTTTTTTTCTTTTGGCCTTTTTTTCCTTTCTTTTTTTTTCTTTTTGGGAAATGCTATAATAATGATGATCATCACACTTTTATTGATTACAACACATGAATTACAACTCGAAACTAGAACAAGATATGATTCTATATGAATGCCTCCGGCGGTGTACCGGGATGGTGCAATGAATCAAGAGTGACATGTACAAAAAATTATGCATGGTGGCTTTGCCACAAATACGATGTCAACTACATGATCATGCAATGGCAATATGACAAAAGTAACGTATGTCATGATGATGATGAACAGAACGATGGAAAGTTGCATGGTAATATATCTCGGAATGGCTATGGCAATGCCATAAATAGGTAGGTATGGTGGCTGTTTTGAGGAACATATAAGGAGGTTTATGTGTGATAGTGCATATCATATCACAGGGTTTGGATGCACCGGCGAAGTTTGCACCAACTCTCAAAGTGAGAAAGGGCAATGCATGGTACCGAAGAGGCTAGCAATGATGGAAAGGTAAAAGTGCGTATAATCCATGGAATCAACATTAGTCATAAGAACTCATATACTTATTGCACAAATTTAGAAGTCATCAAAAACCAAGCACTGCGTGCATGCTCCTAGGGGGATAGATTGGTAGGAAAAGACTGAAAGGGATCGATATGGTTGACTAGAGGGGGGGGTGAATAGGCAACTAACAATTTTTAAACTTTTCTTTAACAATTTAAAGCTTGCGACAAAATAGGTTGTCTAGATATGCAACTAAGTGGACAACCTATATGATGCAATGATAACTAGCACACAAGCAAGCAATAGATACAACACAAGTAAGCTTGCAAAAGTAAAGGCACGAAATAACCAAGAGTGGAGCCGGTGAAGACGAGGATGTGTTACCGAAGTTCCTTCCTTTTAAAGGGAAGTATGTCTCCGTTAGAGCGGTGTGGAGGCACAATGCTCCCCAAGAAGCCACTAGGGCCACCGTAATCTCCTCACACCCTCACACAATGCCAGATTCTGTGATTCCACTATTGGTGCCCTTGAAGGCGGCGACCGAACCTTTACAAACAAGGTTGGGGCAATCTCCACAACACTTGGAGGCTCCCAACACCACCACGAAGCTTCACCACAATGGAGTATGGCTTCGAGGTGACCTCAACCGTCTAGGGTGCTCAAACACCCAAGAGTAACAAGATCAGCTAGGGATTAGTGGGGGGAATCGAATATCTCTTGGTGGAAGTGTAGATCGGGCCCTTGTCACCCAATCCCGAGAAAATCAACATGTTTGATTGGCTAGGGAGAGAGATCAGGCCAAAATGGAGCTTGGAGCAACAATGGAGCTTAGAGATGGAAGAGGTAGTCAACTAGAGGTAGGAGACACCCCTTTTATAGTCATGGAAAAGATCCAACCGTTATCCACATATTCAGCCTGCGACATGCAATACTACCGCTCCAGGAGCGCGGTACTACTACAAGGCTACGCGGTATTACCGTGGAGGACCATGGTACTTCTGCGGCAGCAGCAGAGGCCAGGACTTGCCTGACTGAGAGCAGTACTACCGCTTGCGCGGTACTACCGCTCCCCCTTGCGGTACTACCGCAAGGCAGGAAAGTCAAAGCCCACGAAGAGCGCGGATGAAATAAAATACATCCGTGCCTACTTCCGCTGAAAAAGAAATAGTGCAAAAACTCCGCGCGGTACTACCGCGCACGAGGCGCAGTACTACCGTTGAGGCGCGGATGTAAAAAATTTACACCCGCTCCTACTATCGTGACGCAGCGGTACTAGGTATGAGGGCCACAGTACTACGACTCTAGGGGAGCGGTACTACCGTGGCCTCCTGCGGTACTACCGCGCAGGACGTGTGGTACTACCGTGTGGGCGCGGATGTAAAAAATTACATCCGCCCCTACTACTGTACCGGAGCAGCACTAGGCCTAGGAGCCACAGTACTAAGGCTCCAGAGGAGCGGTACTACCGTGACCCCCAGCGGTACTACCGCAGGTACTTGCGGTACTACCACTCAATAGAGCAGTACTACCGCAAGTACAGCGGTAGCCGTCAAATTGAGCACAACTAGGATAACGGAGAGACGCTCCAAAGTGCAAGGGAAAGGAAGAACATGTGTACGTGTTGATTCCACCCGAACCTTTCCGACGCGGACCCCCTCTTAATAGTACGGCTCTCCTACAACTCAAATCCACCAAAGAGTAACGTAGAACAATGTCGTCTTCAATAGTCTTCGAGGGGCACCAAATCGTCTCGTGCCTAGTGATGAAGCGTCTGAGAAACTCAAGGCACACGATTAGTCCGCAAAAGCATTGTCATCAATCACCAAAACATCTAAGGGATAAAAATGCCCTTACAATCTCCCCCTTTTTGGTGGATTGATGACAATACGGGATTTGCACATAGATGAGATAATATAGGGCAAAGGCAAACCCCACCTCTCTAGAATATAGACGGGCTCCCCCTAGATGTGTGCAATCTAGATAGATGCTTTGGACTGCATAGCACACAAGCTAGGATCAACACTCCCCCTATATTTTAGAGACAAAGGCATGATGACAAACATCTAAGCAGAGCATAGCATAAAGGTAGCACAAAATATCATGAGCTTGCTAAGATGAATAGAGTGCATATGTCTTACACAATATGAATTAAGCAACCCAAAGCAACTGAACGAGGTTCAAACGAGGTTCAAATGAGAAAGCAGCAAACACACCAAACACGAACAACGACACACGACTCACAAATCCCTACACTCTCTCCCCCTTTGGCATCGAGACGCCAAAAAGGCAGAGAGGACACCTACACACAAGGGGTGGCTCAAGCAGGGAACTCATCCCAACCCTCTCCGTCGGACTCCTCGGCAGCAGGGATGGTCTCCTAGATCTCCTCCTTAGAATCAGTCCACCTCTAGCCTTGCTTCTCCATCCACTCGGCCTCTGGAGTGATGCGATCCTCAGAACCGCCAGACACATCCTCACCATAGAGCTGCAAAATCTTCTTGTCCCGGCGACGACTCTCCTTGGATGCCACGTGAGTACTGTACTGGCCCTTAGCTTGCATGCAGAAAAGAGTCTTCATCTTTTCCTTCAGCTTCTTGGCCCACGGGGGTATAGAGGAACTATGGGAAGGCCTGGCAGCACGGTCCTCAGCAGCATCCTCTGCGCCAACATCCTCCTCATCAACAGCAGCCCTAGCATCAGACGCCTCAGCACGAGTAGTAGTTTGGCCCAGTTGGACTTGACACAGAGACAGATGGGATCATGACGAATCCAGTCTAGAGCAAGGAACTCCTCACCAGGGAACATCTTCTCCCAAGTCTTCAAGATCAGCAGAAACAGATAGGGCCCATAGATAGGCACCTTGCGGTTGAACACCACAAACCGAAGCTCACACCACATGATGTGTGAGACATCAAGTGGCCGAGTCTGAGACACACGAGCCTCCTCGCATAGGAGCATCATATCCACCATATAGGCATGAACCTTGTCCTTGTCACCAATGCGAGGGAACAAAGAGTTGCGGAAGATGCGATACATGATATCCAGAAAGGAGTTGAGCACCCACCCTGTCTTGCCATTGGGAAGCGCCTTCTCAACATAGAATGGATGAAGCTTGTCCTTGTTAGCAGACTCAGGATTAGCATGGGGGCGAACACCCACGGGAGTGTCGAGCCCGTCATCAGGAACATGTAGCAAATCCATGAACTCTTTCCAGGTAGCAGTCAACATACGTCCATTGGTCATCCAGGTCATCCTCCGCTCCTCATCAGGGTGAAAGTAAACTGAGGCAAAGAACTGACAAACAAGCTCAGGGTCATAGTCAAGGTGAAAGGAGATCACATGTTCAATACCAAACTGCTCCACCATATCCAGAGCTTCTCGAAAATACTGACGGAACTTGTCCTTCCTCAGGTGATGCATTTCTATCCATTTGACATCTACGTAGGTATTCTGCTTGTTCTTGATGACATCCAGATAAGTGAGAGTCTGTTGCTTGTTCCAAAATAGTTCATAGCCTCTGACAATAGCACGAGGATGCACATACTGGTTGAGCTTCCCGAGACGGACGAACTCAGATAGGGGAATCTCGTCCATGCCCTTGCTGGGTTTCTTGTGCTTACTAGGGGATGTCTTGACATGGCGCTTGGGGGCAGAGGAGTCCTCTGGTGCTTCACCTAGATTGCGCAAACGCTTGGAACCAGTGTCACGACTAGGATTGGAACGGCGAGAGCCACCACCTGAGACACACACGCAAAAACACCCACGACAAGCAAAAGGATCAATGCAAAGACCACGGCAAAGCACAATAAACACATAAAAAGTATACTTGAAAGTTGCCATGAGATAGAGGTGAACCACGGTAGTACTGCCAGGGCCTGCGGTACTAAAATTTTAGTACCGCTCCAAGTCGCGGTAGTACCGTGCGAGCTCATGGTAGTACCATGGTGGGAGTGGTAGTAAAACTTTAGTGCCACAGCGAGTGCGGTAGTACCGGGCGGTAGTACCGGACAAGCGGTAGTACCGCGCCAGACGGGCGGTAGTACCGCACCGCGTCAGATCCAAACGACGGTTTGAATCTGAAAAGAACCGCGAAACCACGGCGGTGCTACGGTGATCAAATCTAGCACAGGACAAAAGACAAGTATAAATCCTACGCAATACTACGCTCCTTCATCCTACTCTTGCATAGATTTAGCCTAAGAAACTCTAGAACACACAAGTCTCCCCCAAAAACCTAGAGACAACGAACACAACAAAAACGAGAAGGAGTTGGGGAAAGACCATGGTCCATAGCAAGAGCACGTGGTGGGGAACGATCCCACCGGATGGAATCACGGGAGGGCAGCCGGAGGCGGAGATCCGGCAACGGACGCCAGCCTCGTTCTTGAGAGAGGGAGAGAGAGAGAGAGACGGGGTGGGGAACTGGCGAATGGGTATGGGGGAGTTAGAACTCCCCCTGCCCGTCCTTATCCCCACGCGTATGAGACGTCGGGGTAGTACCGCATGTCATCACGGTAGTACCGCTTGGGCGGAAGTACCGCACCGAAGCGGTAGTACCGCTCTCCCAGGCGGCAGTAAAAAATTACTGCCGCATGGGGGTGGTAGTACCGTGCTCCCCTCACGCAGTAGTACCGTAGCTGGCTGCGGTAGTACCGTGAGCTCAAGAAAAAGCAGGTTTCAAACAAAAGAAGAAGGTCTTTGCAAGGAAACCTTTAGCACAAAGGACACCACAAGAACTCGCACAACCCAAAGGCAGAAAGACAACAAGAAACAACCACGCAACACAACCTCTCAAAAGGACAGGGCGGTGGCCGGAGCCACCTATGTTTGAGTTAGTTGGTATGGCACCACGAAGAATTATCCTTGGGCCCATGACCAAAACTCGTCTTTGAAGCACAAGTACCATCAAAAATGGCTAATGTGAAAGAGTTGATCGATTTATGCATAATGGGGGGAGGGAGAGTTCATTGAGAGAACAACACTCCCCCTATGTCCATGCCTACATCTAAACTAGACAACAAGTTGAGTGTGGTGGGGGGCGCAAGGGTTCAAGTCACATTGCTCGAATCAATGATATTTAGCTCATGCCTTAACTCACGAGATCTTGCTTCATCCAAGTGCTTCGTGAAGATATCTGCAAGGTTATCATGAGTGCTGACATACTTGACCTTGATCTCCCCTCGCCTAATGTGATCCCGGATGAAGTGATACCGAATCTCAATATGCTTCGTCTTGAAGTGTTGCACCGGGTTGAGAGAAATCTTGATGGCACTTTCATTGTCACACCAAAGAGGCACTCTGTCACAAATGACACCGTATTCCTTTAAAGTTTGCCTCATCCATAAGAGTTGTGCACAACAACTACCGGCCGCCACATATTCCGCTTTAGTGGACGAGAGAGACACACAACTTTGCTTCTTGGAAGACCAACTCACCAAAGAGCAACCAAGAAATTGGCACCCTCCGGAAGTGGACTTCCTATCCACCTTGTCTCCCGCCCAATCAGAACCCGTAAATCCTTCAAGCTTGAAGTTAGCTCCTCTTGGGTACCATAGGCCAAAGTTTGGGGTATGAGCCAAATATCGAAAGATTCGCTTGACCGCTACAAAGTGGCTTTCCTTTGGTGCGGCTTGGAACCGTGCACACATTCCCACACTCAACATGATATCCGGTCTAGATGCACAAAGGTAAAGCAAGGAACGAATCATAGAGCAATATACCTTTTGATCCACCGCTTTATCATTGGGATCAATGTCAAGTTGGCACTTGGTGGGCATTGGAGTAGAGGCCGGCTTGATATCACTTAGCTTGAATCTCTTAAGCATGTCTTGAGTGTATTTGGCTTGGTTGATGAAGGTACCTTCTCTTCTTTGTTTGATATCAAAACCAAGGAAGAACTTCAACTCTCCCATCGAAGACATCTTGAACTTAGAGGTCATGAGAGCGGCAAATTCTTCATTGAAAGCATTGTTATGGGAACCAAAGATAATGTCATCAACATATAGTTGGCACACAAACAACTCCCCTTTGACCTTCTTAGTAAAAAGAGTGGGATCGATTTGCCCAACTTCAAATCCACGATCTTGTAACAACTCGGTAAGGTGGTCATACCATGCACGTGGGGCTTGTTTAAGGCCATAGAGTGCCTTATCGAGTCGATACACATGATCTGGGAAGTAAGGATCCTCGAACCCGGGGGGTTGCTTGACATAAACCAACTCATTAATAGGACCATTAAGAAAAGCACTTTTCACATCCATTTGTTGTAACTTAAAGTTGTGATGGGAAGCATAAGAAATCAACAAACGAATGGATTTAAGGCGAGCAACGGGAGCAAAGGTTTCACCATAGTCGATACCCTCGACTTGGGAGTAGCCTTGTGCTACCAATATTGCCTTGTTGCGAATGATGTTCCCATGAGCATCTTGCTTGTTCTTGAAAATCCACTTGGTTCCAATGACGTTATGGTTCCCCGAAGGCCGTGGCACCAACCTCCACACCTTGTTGTACTCGAAGTTGTTGAGTTCTTCATGCATGGCGTTGAGCCAACCCGAGTCTTCGAGCGCCTCATAGACCTTTTGGGGTTCAACACAAGAGACAAACACGTGATGTTCACAATAGTTTGCTAATTTTCTATGAGTGCTTACCCCCTTTCTTAGGCTTCCAACCACATTCTCCATGAGATGGCCTTTGGTGGTGAGTTTGGAAGCAATCTTCGCGGCACGACGCTCTAATTCCTCCTCGAATGAGGGAGGAGGAGGGTTAACTTGATCATCTTGAGCGCCGTCTTGAGCTTGTTCTTGATCTTGAGCTTGCTCGAGGGGGAGAACTTGACCTTGGGCATCATTTGGAGGTTCACCACCATCTTGAGATTGATCTTGCCCTTGGTCTTGTTCCCGAGGTTAAGGGCCTACAATTTGTTCTTCGGAAGCGTGTGGGTCTTGAGTAGGTGAAGGCTCCACTTGAGTGGAGCATTGTCCTTCTCCTTCGCCACAAGGGGTTCCTCAATGGGTAGAATATGACCAATACCCATTCTTCTTATGGATTGGGGAGGAATTTCATCACCTAAATCACAAGTACCACTTTGCTCCACTTGGGAGTCGTTATTTTCGTCAAACTCCACGTTACACGTCTCCTCAATGAGTCCAGTGGACTTGTTGAGAACACGGTAAGCATGAGAGTTTGTAGCATAACCAACAAATATGCCCTCATAAGCTCTAGCCTCAATTTTAGACAAACGAACACCTTTCTTGAGAATGAAACACTTACACCCGAACACCCGGAAGTACTTGAGATTGGGCTTGTTTCCGGTAAGTATCTCATAAGGAGTCTTGTTCAAGCCTTTGCGGAGATAGAGCCGATTGGATGCATGACATGCGGTGTTGATGGCTTCGGCCCAAAAGTTGTATGGAGACTTGAACTCCGCCATCATGGTCCTTGCCGCATCCATCAACGTCCGGTTCTTCCTCTCCACAACACCATTTTGTTGAGGGGTATATGGTGCAGAATATTGATGCTTGATACCCTCATCACTAACAAACTCGTCCAAGGTGTAGTTCTTGAACTCGGTGCCGTTGTCACTTATTATTGTCAAGATCTTTGCATTATGTTGATGTTGAGCTTCATTTGCAAAGTCGATGACGGTTTGTTAAGTCTCACTCTTCCTCTTGAAGAAGTATACCCAAGTGTATCTTGAATAATCATCCACAATCACCAAGCAATACTTTCTACCCCCAAGACTATCAAAGGATGGAGGCCCGAAGAGATCCATGTGCAGGAGCTCCAAGGGTCTCTTCGAGTAGATGATAGTCATGGGAGGGTGAGACGTCTCATGAAGCTTTCCTTCGATACAAGCACTGCAAGCACGATCTTTGGCAAAACTAACATTTGTTAGTCCACGAACATGGTCCCCCTTTAGAAGACTTTGCAAAGATCTCATATTGACGTGGGCTAAATGACGATGCCAAAGCCATCCCACATCAACTTTAGCCATTAGGCATGTCGCGGTCTTAGTGGGTTGCTCTAAAAAGTTAATCACATAGAGACCATTCTCGACATGCCCAACAAAGGCTACTTTAAGAGTCTTGCTCCATAAGAGGGCCACGGTATCAATATCAAAGAAGGTGGCAAAGCCCATGAGTGCAAGTTAACGAACGGAAAGTAAATTGAACACAAGGGACTCAACAAGCATGACTTTCTCGATCGTTAGATCATGAGAAATGACAACCTTGCCAAGACCCAATACCTTAGAATGTGAGGCATCACCCCACTCGACATTGGTGGGCATAGATGGGATCTTTTGCACGTCCACCACCAAGTCCTTGCTCCCGGTCATATGATTTGTTGCTCCACTATCGAGCAACCATGATCCCCCACCGGAAGCAAACACCTACAAGAGATCAATGCTTGGTTTTTGGTACCCATTTAGTAATGGGTCCTTTGATGTTAGTAACGAGGGTATTAGGAACCCAAATAGACCATTCAATGTACTCATAAGAAGAACCAACACATTTAGCATAGAGATGCCCATCACTAGCACGGCACAACACATAAGAGGGGTTAAATTCGCCGGCTTTGTTGGGAGAGATGGCTTTGCCCCTTTTGGCATCACCACTCTTCGCATTGTTCTTCTTCTCCTTAGGAGAACCCTCTCCCTCCTTCACAAAAGTTTGCTTAAGCAGGGGAGGTCGTTCGGTCTTGTTATTCTTCTTCTCGTTCTTCTTCTTGTTCTTGGACTTGGGTGAGAACCCAACTCCCTCCTTGCCCACAACTTCCTTTTGATTGCTCAAAAGGTCATTTAGGTTCTTCTCACCTTGTATGCATGACACAAGACGTTTCTCGAGTTGTTCCTTCAACTTGGCATTCTCCTCCACAAGATGCACATGCTCACAACACGGGTTAGTAGCATTTGCATTATCAATTAAGACCATGTGAGGAAATGTGGCCTTTTCCTTGGTTAGCTTAACTTGGAGTTGAGCATGAGACTCCTTGAGGTTTGCATGAGCACCTTTCAAGACCTTATGGGCCTTGTCAATTACACCAAACTCCTCCTTGAGTCTAGCATGATCAACCCCAAGTTTAGCCTTCTCAGAAGTTAGTACACGAGACACACCAAGAGCATGATCAAGATCTTTCTTTAATTTGGCATGGTCATCGTTGTGTGACTCCTCAAGAGCCAAACGATGCATGCTCTTCTACAAGAGCATTAGAGAGATCCGATATCTCATCGGCATAGTCACGACTATGACCTTCCATCTTAGAGATGGTTTCTTCGTGAGCCTCGATCATGTCATTGGCTTCACCAAGTTGTTCCAAGAGAGCAACGAAGTGCTTCTTGGATTTTCCCTTGAGCTTACTCATGAAGGACTCAAATTCATTTACCTCCTCATTAGACCCCTTGCCATCATCAAAGCCAACCGTCGAAGAAGGATTAGGAATAATGGTAGTTTTGATGTTGGGGGTTACCTTGTTGGTGGCTTTAGCCATGAGACACTTGGCGGTGATGTTCTCGTTGTGTGAATCGAAGAGAGACACCCAGGGAGTTGTGGCAATGGCAACGGATGCCATGGCCATTGCTTCACTATCTTCATAATCATCGTCATCCTCACGGTATTCTTCTTGAACCACCAACCCGCGAGTAGGAGTCTTCTTGGTGAAGTTGTTCTTGTTGGGGAAGGACTTGGCCTTGTCTTTTCGGATGAACTTGCCACCATTATCTTCCCGCTTCTCGTAAGGACAATCCGCAATGAAATGGCTCACATTGCCACAGTTGAAACAAGTTCTAACTCCTTGCTTGCCCTTGAGGCCACTTGAGTTATTCTTGTTGAAGTTGGGTCTTGTATTCTTCTTGCTCCAAAATTGTCTTGAGGCAAGAGCCATGTGCTCATGATAATCATATTTCGTGTCTTCGGGGTTTCTCTCCTCATCTTTTTCTTCTTCATCTTCTTCCACACTAACCTTGGCCTTCAAGGCAAGGTTGGGCTTCTTTGCCCTTTGAGAACGGAGCACCGCATTGTCAGCGGTCTTGTCCAAGATGCTCATTGCAACAAACTCATCCCACACTTCACTTGAGGTCATGGAGTGGAAGTCCGGTCTTTGACGAATGACGGAGGACATGGCCTTATTGTAGGGCATCATGGCCTTGAGGAACTTGCGCTTGATCCAATTTTCATCCGTGTCCTTGCTCCCATGATCTCAGAGTGCGACCGCGAGTTTGGTCACTCTTCGAAAGAGCTCACGAGGTTCTTCATCTTCTTTCATTGCAAACTCATCAGCTTCATCTTGCACCACTTCATAGTTGGAGCGTTGAATGCTAGCACTTCCTCAATAGAGTGACACAACACATTGCCATGCGTCTATAGCCATGGCATGAGGTCGAAGATGAGGGAGATCTTCGGGAAGGATTGCATCTTGGATGATGAAGAGAGCACTCTCATTTAATTGATTATCCACGGCTTCTTGAGGGGTGAAGTTGCTAGGGTCATGTGGATAGAAACCTTCTTCTATGATTCTCCAAAGATTAGTATTCACATGTTTTAAATGACGCTTGAAACGATAAACCCAAGCATCAAAATCCTCATTTTTCACAATCTTAGGAGGAGGACCGGCATGATTTAAATGAGTAGAGGCAATCGGTCCACCATAAGTAGGAGGTTCCACATGGGCATAGATGCTGGTGCCATTCTACCACTAGTAGAAGGACCCTTTTCACTATTAGCTTCCCCCTTGTCGGAGTTAGCATCCGTCACCTTGTTAGTGGGATCACCCACTTTCATCGGCGAGGTGGATAGTTTAAGTCCTTCTAGGAATTTAGTAAACATGCTTTCAACCTTGCTCGTCATGAAGGTTTTCAATGTGTATAGAGCCACATTGAACTCCTCACGGGAGACCGAGGTTCCCCCATCGGCCGTAGACGAGATAGGATTCACACCGGAGTGCTCCTCCGCACCGTCGTTGGTGTCAACCATACTCTTCGGACGGCAAAGTCCTTAATAAAGAGATGAGGCTCTGATACCAATTGAAAGGATCGATATGGTTGACTAGAGGGGGGGTGAATAGGCAACTAACAATTTTTAAACTTTTCTTTAACAATTTAAAGCTTGCAACAAAATAGGTTGTCTAGATATGCAACTAAGTGGACGACCTATATGATGCAATGATAACTAGCACACAAGCAAGCAATAGATAGAACACAAGTAAGCTTGCAAAAGTAAAGGCACGAAATAACCAAGAGTGGAGCCGGTGAAGACGAGGATGTGTTACCGAAGTTCCTTCCTTTTAAAGGGAAGTACGTCTCCGTTAGAGCTGTTTGCAGGCACAATGCTCCCCAAGAAGCCACTAGGGCCACCGTAATCTCCTCACGCCCTCACACAATGCGAGATGCCGTGATTCCACTATTGGTGCCCTTGAAGGCGGCGACCGAACCTTTACAAACAAGGTTGGGGCAATCTCCACAACACTTGGAGGCTCCCAACACCACCACGAAGCTTCACCAAAATGGAGTATGGCTTCGAGGTGACCTCAACCGTCTAGGGTGCTCAAACACCCAAGAGTAACAAGATCCGCTAGGGATGTGTGGGGGGAATCGAATATCTCTTGGTGGAAGTGTAGATCGGGCCCTTGTCACCCAAACCCGAGAAAATCAACAAGTTTGATTGGCTAGGGAGAGAGATCAGGCCAAAATGGAGCTTGGAGCAACAATGGAGCTTAGAGATGGAAGAGGTAGTCAACTAGAGGTAGGAGACGCCCCTTTTATAGTCATGGAAAATATCCAACCATTATCCACATGTTCAGCCTGCGACATGCAATACTACCGCTCCAGGAGGGCGGTACTACCGCAAGGCTACGCGGTACTACCGTGGAGGACCACGGTACTTCCGCGGCAGCAGCAGAGGCCGGGACTTGCCTGACTGAGAGCAATACTACCGCTTGCGCGGTACTACTGCTCCCCCTTGAGGTACTACCGGAAGGCAGGAAAGTCAAAGCCCACGAAGAGCGCGGATGAAATAAAATACATTCGTGCCTACTTCCGCTGAAAATGAAATAGTGCAAAAACTCCGACGCGGTACTACCGCGCACGAGGCGCGGTACTACCGTTGAGGCACGGATGTAAAAAGAATTACATCCGCTCCTACTACCGTGACGCAGCGGTACTAGGTATGAGGGCCACGGTACTACGACTCCAGGGGAGCGGTACTACCGTGGCCCTCCCGCGGTACTACCGCGCAGGACGTGCGGTACTACCGTGTGGGCGCGGATGTAAAAAATTACATCCGCCCCTACTACCGTACTGGAGCAGCACTAGGCCTAGGAGCCACGGTACTAAGGCTCCAGAGGAGCGGTACTACCGTGACCCCCAGCGGTACTACCGCAGGTACTTGCGGTACTACCGCTCCAGTACTACCGCAAGTACAGTAGTAGCCGTCAGATTGAGCACAACTAGGATAACGGAGAGACGCTCCAAAGTGCAAGGGAAAGGAAGAACATGTGTATGTGTTGATTCCACCCGAACCTTTCCGACACGGACCCCCTCTTAATAGTACGGCTCTCCTACGACTCAAATCCACCAAAGAGAAATGTAGAACAACACCGTCTTGAATAGTATTCGAGGGGCACCGAATCGTCTCGTGCCCAGTGATGAAGCGTCTGAGAAACTCAAGGCACACGATTAGTCCGCAAAAGCATTGTCATCAATCACCAAAACACCTAAGGGATAAAAATGCCCTTACAAAGACCATCGCTCGTCCCAGACCACCACTCATAAGGATGAACAAGCCAGGTACACTTCATGCTTCAAATTTGTTACACAACTTTAACCATACGTGCATGCTACGCGACTTGCTAACTTCAACACAAGCATTCTTTAAATTCATAATCACCCAACTAGCATGACTTTAATATCACTACCTCCCTATCTCAAAACAATCATCAAGTATCAAGTTGATCATAGCATCCAATTCACTTCCTATGATAGTTTTTATTATACCCAACTTGGATGCTCATCATTCTAGGACCAAATTCATAACCAAAGCAAATACCATGCTGTTCTAAAAGACTCTCAAAAGGATATAAGTGAGGTATGAGATACTAGCAATTTCTTCAAAATTAATCTACCACCGTGCTCTAGAAGATATAAGTGAAGTACTAGAGCAAAAACTATCTAGCTCAAAAGATATAAGTGAAGCACATAGAGTATTCTAATAAATTCCAAGAAAATAGGCTTCTCCCAAAAGGTGTGTTACAGCAATGATGATTGTAGTAAACTAAC
This sequence comes from Triticum aestivum, assembly GCF_018294505.1. Classification (NCBI taxonomy): domain Eukaryota; kingdom Viridiplantae; phylum Streptophyta; class Magnoliopsida; order Poales; family Poaceae; genus Triticum; species Triticum aestivum. The sequence continues at coordinate 656,184,960 of NC_057795.1, read as the reverse complement.
AAGCAAAGACCAATATAATACACGACGCTCCAAGCAAAACACATATCATGTGGCAAATAAAAATATAGCTCCAAGTAAAGTTACCAATGAACGAAGACGGAAGAGGGGATGCCTTCCGGGGACATCCCCAAGATTAGGCTTTTGGCTATTCTTGAATATCTTGGGGTGCCTTGGGCATCCCCAATCTTAGGCTTTTGCCAACCTTTATTCCATAGTCCATCAAATCTTTACCCAAAACTTGAAAACTTCACAACACAAAACTCAACAGGAAATCTTATAAGCTCCGTTAGTGAAAGAAAACAAAACCACCAAATAAGGTACTGTAATGAATTAATTCTTTATTTAAATTTTTGTTAAACCTACTGTATTCCAAGTTCTCTATGGTTCATACCCTTACATACTAGCCATAGATGCATCAAAATAAGTTAACAACACACAAAAAACAGAATCTGTCAAAAACAGAACAGTCTGTAGAAATCTGTAGCTAACGCAAACTTCTGGAACCTCAAAAATCCTACCAAAATAGGAAGTCCGAAAACATTTGTTTATTGACCAGCAGGAAAAAGAATCAATGCAAAATCTCGTTCCTGTGATTTATTGAATGTTTTCTCATGAGCGCAAAGTTTCTGTTTTTCAGCAGAATCAAATCAACTATCGTCATAGTTTATCCTATTGGTTCTACTTGGCTCAAACACTAATTAAAAGATAAAAACCCATCTAAACAGAAAGTAGAAGCAAAATTTAACACTAAACAGGAACAAAAACAAAGAACATAAGGAAAATTGGGTTGCCTCCCAACTAGCGCTATCGTTTAACGCCCCTAGCTAGGCATTGAGATTTCAATGATGCTCACATGAAAGACAAGAATTGAAGCATAAAGAGAGCATCATAAAACATGTGACAAACACATCTAAGTCTAACATACTTCCTATGCATAGGCATCTTGTAAGCAAAGAAATTATTAAGGCAAGCAAAAACTAGCATATGCAAGGAAGAACAAAGAGATGATAGCAATCTCAACATGAAGAGAGGTGATTTAGTAACATGAAAATTTCTACAACCATATTTTCATCTCTCATAATAATTACATGTGGGATCATAAGAAAATTAAACAAAATAGCTATCACATAACATATTCTCAACACGATCCACATGCATGCAAAGTTGACACTCTTCCAAAATAGTGGGATTAACATTAACTAAAGTCATGACCTCTCCAAACCCACTTTTATGAAAAATATCATAAGATTGAACATACTCCAAATATGTGGGATCTAAAGTTGACACTCTTCCAAACCCACTTTCAATATTGTTGCAAACGCTATTATCAATCTCAGATTCATCATGGGCGTTAAATAAATTTTCGAAATCAAAAGAAGAATCACCCCAATCATGATCATTGCAACAAGTAGTACACATAGCAAAACTAGCATCCCCAAGCTTATGGTTTTGCATATTATTAGCACAATTGACATCAAGAGAATTTATAGTAAAATCATTGCAATCATGCCTTTCATTAAAGGAAATACCAAGTATGGGTGCAATAGCAACGATCTCATGTTTAACATAAGGAACTATAGCAAACTCATCTTCATAAATATTGGCATCATGGCCACAAGGATAGCAAGCATCATGTTCATCAAAGGATATTGAAATCAAATCATCGGAATCATCATTATCTATAGATTCATTCATATCATTATTTTCTTCCAAAGCAATGGTCATTCTTTCAATAAATTCTTGGACATGGACATTATGAGCAAAGTTTTCATTGCAATATTTAAGTATGACGGAATTTTTAGACTTGTTAAGAGTAAAATCATACTTTTCAATCAAAGAAGCAACTTCATGAGCACCCTTAAAAACGACAAATTCTTCAATTTGTTCGATATCATAGTAACTATAAACACCCTTTGCATAAGAAGATAAAATTTCATTATCATTGAACTCACATAGGTAGGGAAGGTGTTTTTTAGGGTTCTTAGAGCAACAAGTAAAATCACAAATTTCACAAAGATTCCAAGCATAGCATAGAAAACTGCTTATATGGAACCATAAGACCTTCCCTTTTTCAGACAAACGATGACGCACAAAATGAGCATGCTCATCTAAAGATTTCCCATCAACTAGGCTAGTTGGGGTTTCAGCACGAGCGCATAAGGATCGAAGAAGATCCAAGTATAACACTTTAAGTGGATCCATATCAATAGATTTTTAGCAAGCAAAGATGAAAGCACATAGAAGGCATATGGAGACACGAGCAAACAAAAAGACAAGCAAAAGAGAGGAGATTGGGAAAGAGAGGGCAAATAAAACGGCAAAGGTGAAGTGGGGGAGAGGAAAACGAGAGGCAAATGGGAAATAATGTAAATGCGAGGGAGATGAGTTTGTGATGGGTACTTGGTATGTCTTGACTTGAGCGAAGACCTCCCCGGCAACGGCGCCAGAAATCCTTGTTGCTACTTCTTGAGCTTGCGTTGGTTTTCCTTGAAGAGGAAAGGGTGATGCAGCACAGTAGCGTAAGTATTTCCCTCAGTTTTTGAGAACCAAGGTATCAATCCAGTAGGAGGCTCCTCAACAAGTCCCACGAACCTACACAAACAAACAAAGAACTCGCAACCAACGCAACAAAGGGGTTGTCAATCCCTTCACGGCCACTTGCGAAAGTGGGATCTGATAGAGATAATATGATAAGATAAATATATTTTTGGCATTTTATAATATAGATACAGAAAATAAAGATGCAAATAAAAGTAGATTGGCAGCAAATATGATAAGAGATAGACCCAGGGGTCATAGGTTTCACTAGTGGCTTCTCTCAAGAGCATAAGTATTACGTTGGATAAACAAATTACTGTCAAGAAATTGATAGAAAAGCGAATAATTATGACATTATCTAGGCATGATCATGTATATAGGCATCACGACCGCAACAAGTAGACCGACTCCTGCCTGCATCTACTACTATTACTTCACACATCGACCACTATCCAGCATGCATCTAGAGTATTAAGTTCATAAGAACAGAGTAACGCATTAAGCAAGATGACATGATGTAGAGGGATAAACTCAAGCAATATGATATAAACCCCATCTTTTTATCCTCGATGGCAACAATACAATACGTGTCTTGCAACCCTTTCTGTCACTGGGTAAGAACACCGCAAGATTGAACCCAAAGCTAAGCACTTCTCCCATGGCAAGAAAGATCAATCTACTAGGCCAAACCAAACCGATAATTCGAAGAGACTTGCAAAGATAACTCAATCATATAAAAGAATTCAGAGAAGATTCAATTATTATCCATAGATAAATCTGATCATAAACCCACAATTCATTGGATCTTGACAAACACACCACAAAAAGAGATTACCTCAAATAGTTCTTCACAAGAGAGGGGAAGAACATTGTATTGAGATCCCAAAAGAGAGAATAAGCCATCTAGCTAATAACTATGGACCCGTAGGTCTGTGGTAAACTACTCACAACTCAGCGGAAGGGCTATGGTGTTGATGTAGAAGCCCTCCATGGTGGATTCCCCCTCCGGAAAAATGCCGGCGACGGCTCCAAGATGGGATCTCGCGGATGCAGAAGGTTACGAACACGTATGCAATGCAATGCACATGATGACATTACAAAATGCAACACGCAAGCAAATGACATGGCAACGACGGCGAATAACTGGCAGACATCGGGCGCAACGAATCCGGGGCGTTACAACACTCCTCCACTAACAAGAGATCTCATCCCGAGATCTTAGGACCGAGACGGAAGGGAAAAGGGATGAGGTGAAACAAGAAGTCAAGAGAAGAAGCAAAGAATCGAGAGCACTCGAGAAAAAGAGAGGAACGACGAGATTGACGAGAATCGAAAGCTCACGGAATTAGATAGACGATGAAACCACTCTGGTTAGAACGAGATGAGAAATGAACAAGACTGAAAGGATTTAGGTAGCACTCCGGTTGAAAATGGAATGAAAAGAACATGAACTTCACAAGATAGTATGACACTTGACGAGATGAGCAATGCAATGCCTCCGAAAGAATGGAAAGAATTGAATGAAAAGAACTTAGAAGGAAGGATTGAACGGATTTGAATATCTGAGAAGAACGAAGAAATGCAAAACTCCAATTCAAAAGAATACGGAGAATTAATTGCACTTCGAGACGCGAGAAGAAAAGATAATTGCACTCCACCAACAAAATCTTGATGAACTCTTGAAGAAAAGATTAAATCATGAAGAACCACCATGAAGAACTCCGGTAACAAAAGGATGACGAGATAAAATGAAGGACGAAAGAATAAGATGAACCTTGCGATGATTTAGATGATGGTTCCGACGAAATGACCAAGGAAATTTGAACTCCGAAAAAGAAAAGATGAAAACACTAGGAAATAGAATTTATTCATCAAGAACAAACTCCGAAGTAATGGATTGAATGACAATCAAGGAAATAGAATCTGAAAGAACCACTGTGAAAATTCAGAAATGACTGACGAAAATAGAAATAATCACCGGAAGAATTAGAAGAACAAATATGCTAGAGGGGATTAGATACAAAAGAACGAAGAGATAAAGAGCTGATTAAAGAACACTTGAACGAAGCACCGGGATAATTAGAGAATGATAACTGGAATGATGGCCTCCGGTGAAAAGAAACGGGAAAACAACTCCTGACATACTCCAGATGGGTGAGAAAAGCATAACTGACAAATGGAATAATTTGAGAGGATGATATGAAGCTAGAACCATGAATATCCGGGAGAACGGACAAGATTTTAGAGGAAAAACTCTTCTTCGATCTTCAAATGATGATGAGAAACACCACCAAAATACTGAGATACTCCGGGAGAATGAAAAGCAAAGAGGTTGAGCCAACAATGAAAAGAGTTTGAAATCGGTCTCGGAGAAGGCATATGACTGATGGAATCCATTCTTACGTCACCCTTTGAAAAGAATTGAGAATAACTCCGGGGGAATTAGAAGAGTCAGGTAAGATCCTGGGAAAAGATCTGTGGGTTAGGGCCCACTAAAAAGAAAACACCGTTGGAAAGGATTGTTGAAGAGGTAGATGATGCACCGGAACAATTGAAATATTTGAATGAGGTGTCAACCTCGAATTAATTGGAACACAGACGAATCTCCTGAGATGTCTTGAACTCCGGAATGATTGAATGGCGAGATGCAAACGAGCAAGGAAAACACTTCGAGGAAAAGGATATGATCAACCCAAAAAACATGAATTGAGTCCACCGGAGAAGAGATGAAGAATGTCGAACAAAACGATAATTCACCGGTTGAAGTGATTGAGGGAATACTGAAGAGGTTCCGCACGAATGAGATAGATTGTCGAGAGAGAGTCAGACTCCGGGAAGAAAAGGGTGGGAGGGCGGGAAAACAAAGGCAACTTGGAAGGGGAAATCGACGAATATCTTGAAGAGAAAACACCGATTGAAAACATTGAGGAGAGAGAACAAAAAGTTCACGCGAGTAGGATGGATACTTGATTACGGACTCCGGTTCTGAGAAGAAGAAGGGTGGGCGGGTGGGAAAGAAAACAACTGAGGACAAAGAAACAACTTCATTGAGAGCGAACTGAGGATTGAACTCAAGATGAAGAGGGTCGAGTCGACTTGACGAGAAATGCACCGGATAAAAAGAGCTGAGGAACAACTACCGGAAAACCAACTGCGTGATCCTAAAGAAAATTTGAAGGGGAAGAGGAGTAATTCAAAACACCTACGTCAAGATTCCTTACCAGAGCGACGAAGGGACTGAGGAGTAAAAAGAATTCCTACTCTCCGATATAACTAGACTCTGAAAAATAGTTTTCTTCTAGACTCAACAACGGCCAAACTACACGATCAATCAAGGGGCTCCTAGGGTCGGTCGAGGCTCTGATACCAACTTGTCACGCCCAATATGCAACCCTATCCAAAAGGAAATCGAAGGTCCCACCAAGAATAGACCCGCATATTGAAACGCTTTTGCAAGGTGGATATCATTACATCAACATTACATAATAGATGGGGATACATACATAAGGCATACAATGCCACACGAATACAACATCATAATACATAATAGCATCATCCGACTACGGATGAAACACAAACAGAAACTCAAACGACATCCACCCTGCTAGCCCAAGCTGCCGACCTGGAACCTATCCCCTGATCGAAGAAGAAGCAGAAGAAGAACCCCAAGACAAGCAAACATCGCTCTCGCGTCATGATCATCGCATAACCTGTACCTGCAACTTTTGTTGTAGTAATCTGTGAGCCAAGAGGACTCAGCAATCCCATTACCATGGGTATCAAGACTAGCAAAGCTTAAAGGGAAAGGAAGGGGTAAAGTGGTGAGGTTGCAGCAGCGACTAAGCATATATGGTGGCTAACATACGCAAAAGAGAGCGAGAAGAGAAATAATGGAACGGTCGTGAAGCTAGCAATGATCAAGAAGTGATCCTGAACTCCTATTTACGTCAAACATAACCCAGAAACCGTGTTCACTTCCCGGACTCCGCCAAAAAGAGACCATCACGGCTACACACACGGTTGATGCGTATTAATTCGGATCTGGTGTCAAGTTATCTACAACCGGACATTAACAAATTCCCATCTGCCTATAACTGCAGGCACGGCTTTCGAAAGATTATACCCTGCAGGGGTGTCCCAACTTAACCCATGATAAGCTCTCACGATCAACGAAGGATATACCTTCTCCCAGGAAGACCCGATCAGACTCGGAATCCCGGTTTACAAGACTTTTCGACAATGGTAAAACAAGACCAACAAAGCCGCCCGATGCGCCGACAATCCCGATAGGAGCTGCACATATCTCGTTCTCAGGGCAACACCGGATGAGTCTAGCTACGAGTAAAACCAACCCTCAAGTTGCCCCGAGGTGGCCCCGCATGCAGCTCAGTTCGGACCAACACTTAGACAAGCACTGGCCCGGGCGGGCTAAAAATAAAGATGACCCTCGGGTTGGCCGACCCAAGGGAAAGGTATACGTGGTGGTGAGGCACATGGTAAAACCAAGGTTGGGCCTTGCTGGAGGAGTTTTATTCAAAGCGAACTGTCAAGGGGGTCCCATAAATCACCCGACCGCGTAAGGAACGCAAAATACGGGAACATAACACCGGTATGACGGAAACTAGGGCGGCACGAGTGGAACAAAACACTAGGCAAAAGGCCGAGTCTTCCACCCTTTACCAAGTATATAGATGCATTAATAATATAAGAGATATTGTGATATCCCAACCATAAACCTGTCGACCATGGAGAAATCTTCAACTTCACCTGCAACTAGCAACGCTATAAGAGGGCTGAGCAAAAGCGGTAACATAGCCAAACAACGGTTTGCATAGGAAAGGTGTCAAAGGTTAGAGGTTCATGGCAATATGGGATGGCTCGATAAACAGATGATAGGTAGCGCAGCAAAGCGATAGAACGAAGCAACTAGCATAGCAATGATAGTAGTGAGATCCAGGGTAGCGGTCATCTTGCCTGAAATCCTGCTAGGAAGAAGAACAAGTCCATGAAGAAGACGAACGGATGAAGCCGAACCAACCGTAGACGAATGAATCCTCACGATCGCAACGAAACAGGAACTATCGAAAAGAAGCACACAACATAGTAAACACAGCACACATGAACAAGGCATGATGCACAACAAGCATGATGCATGACAAAGCTACATGAAGCTACTCATGGCAAGAGATGATGCAAACAAGAGCAACACATCAAGGCAAGTTTAAAAGAGGCCGGGAACAACATATAACAATTCCGGTAAGTCCTCATATGCAAATTTCGAAGTTGGTCCAGATCTGAATAAACTTTATGTTCAAGTTGTTAAACAGCAAGTTAAGATGCACCAAGATGATCTACACGAGATTCTAGTCAAGTTACATATAAAGTTCATTTAATTCGGAGCTACGGCCTAGAAGATATGAGCAAAACAAGTTAAACATGGCATTGATGCAAAATGCATACAAACATCAAGCAAACACCTCAAAACATGGATGCAACATGATAATATGAAACTACATGCAATTCTAAGCAAGTTTCATATAGAGCACACTCAAAGCGGAGCAACGGTTCAACACACACACACTATACAAGTTATAGCAACAATCTGTCCAAAACAGCAACTAGGCATATTGCAAGCATCAAAACTATATGCTACAGCACCACAACATGAAAACAAAAGACATGGACATGATGTACAGGTAAAGCATTACAAAACATGAACACTGAGCTATCTCTAGAAATCACGAGAACATGCTCAAACACACGTGGTAAGATTGCAAATAATAACAATTTCAGACTTTGCAGAAAATAACATCACGATGCAAGGTTTAGAGCTATCAAACAACATGTTACAGGAACTTATAATGACAAACAAAGGCATGGCATGAATCTTCTAATTGCATAGATCAAGAGTCCCTTACTGACCATAAGCCAAAAAGGATCAGAAAATAAGATGGCACCCATGTAAAGATAGCAAGTTATATTACAGATTCATACATGGCAGAAACAGAGTTATGAAGGCATGTTAATGAGCTTGTGCAACTCACTACAGAGCAATACATGGCATGGCAAGGCACCCAACAGTAAGAAGACATGTTTGTGAAGCTAAGCATGGCAATAGCAAGGTCATAGGATGCATGGATCACTAGGAAAACACATGGAAACAACTGAACTTAATGTAAACAGGCTGACAGCAACATTATGAAGCAACTTTGGAGCAAGATATGAACAATCTACAGCAACCTATAAATGCAACTAGGGGCATGGATGGATAGAGAATGACATGTAGAACAAAACATATTTAGTGAACGTCTCTAGATTATGTATAGAATGATTTGTAGAAGCATGTTTACATAGCATCACGAAATAACAGATTCAGCCTAGCAAAACAACAACAGCAAGTACCCTACTTAACAAGCTCGATTCACTCACCACAAGTCATTGCATGACAAGATAAGCATAGCATCAGCAAGAAGACATGTTTATGAAACAAATCAAGGCAAGAACAAGTTTATAGCATGCAAGGATCAACTACAACAACCTTGACAAAATTGAATAACATGTAAACAATCTGCCAGGAAACATTTTGAAGCAAAAGTAGAGCACGAAAATGACATGCTAGAATACTCCATAATTGCAAACAGGGACATTAATGGATATAGAAACACCATATGTTCAAAACACCCTTACTGAAGTATCTTAAAATAAGCATGGATCATTCGGTAGCATCATGTTTACATGGCATCAAAATAACAGCAGAACAGGAACTAAAATCAGCAACATCATGATGCCTAGTTTGCATGCTTGTGCTAGTCACCAAATTGATCACAAAAATACATGACATACACCTCTTTAAAGAAGACATGGCATAGATCAAAACACATGTAGACATCAACCTCATAGGATGCACACATCAATCATGGCAAAAATGACAAAAGAGCTCGTTCTGTTAACAGACAGCAGATAACATTATGAAGCACTCTTGAAACAAAGGTTCAGGCATCAAGATGACCTCAAATGAATATGATGCAATGAATGAAATGATGTACTCATTGAGACGAACAATTTGACATATTACACGCACAAAACGGAGCTACAGATGCAGAGATACGATGCGACGAACATGGCAACATAATGTCAAAATAATTTCGGGACAGGCAAAACGGGGTCAACCTCCAGTTTTGCACGGACTTCGAGGCGGCCGGAAAACTCACCGGAGTTGGAGGAGACGGCGGAGACGGGCGGAGACGGGCCGGATCTCGCCGGATCCGGCCGGATCCCGGTGTGGGACGGCACGGGGAGGCGGAGGCCGGCGAGCAGGGCGAGGGGCGGGCCGGACCGAGAC
>NC_057795.1:656167404-656174299 GCF_018294505.1 Triticum aestivum | reverse complement strand
GGGCTCGGCGGGGCCGCGGCGGCGCGAGCGACTAGGCGCGGGGCTCGGCGAATCAGGAGCCGCCACGTGGCGCGGAGAGGGTGGCGGACATGTCCGGCCGGCGGGTGGACGTGTCCGTCGGCGGCGGGAAGAAGAGGACTAGGGTTTGCACCGTGAAAATGGACGGGGGATGCCTCTTAATAGGTAGAAGGAGCTAGGAGAGTCCAAATGAGGAGCGGTTTTCGGCCACGCGATCGTGATCGAACGACAGAGAGCATGGAGGGGAGTTAGATGGGTTTTGGGCCACTTTGGAAGGGTGTTGGGCTGCGCAAAAGAAGGGGTGTTTCGGGCTACACGGTTAACCGTTGGAGTATCAAACGACCTCCAAATGGCACAAAACTTGACAGGCGGTCTACCGGTGCTATACCAAGGCCGCTTGCCAAACCTCGGGCCATTCCGAGAAAGTTTAACACCCGCTCACGAAGAGAGGCAAGAAGGGGACGCCGGGTAAGATAGGAGTGCCGGATTGCAAAACGGACAACGGGGAAAATGCTAGGATGCATGAGACGAACACGTATGCAATGCAATGCACATGATGACATTACAAAATGCAACACGCAAGCAAATGACATGTCAACGACGGCGAATAACTGGCAGACATCTGGCGCAACGAATCCGGGGCGTTACAACACTCCTCCACTAACAAGAGATCTCGTCCCGAGATCTTAGGACCGAGACGGAAGGGAAAAGGGATGAGGTGAAACAAGAAGTCAAGAGAAGAAGCAAAGAATCGAGAGCACTCGAGAAAAAGAGAGGAACGAAGAGATTGACGAGAATCGAAAGCTCATGGAATCAGATAGACGATGAAACCACTCCGGTTAGAACGAGATGAGAAATGAATAAGACTGAAAGGATTTAGGTAGCACTCCGGTTGAAAATGGAATGAAAAGAACATGAACTTCAGAAGATAGTATGACACTTGACGAGATGAGCAATGCAATGCCTCCGGAAGAATTGAAAGAATTGAATGAAAAGAACTTAGAAGGAAGGATTGAACGGATTTGAATATCTGAGAAGAACGAAGAAATGCAAAACTCTAATTCAAAAGAATGCGGAGAATTAATTGCACTTCGAGACGCGAGAAGAAAAGATAATTGCACTCCACCAACAAAATCTTGATGAACTCTTGAAGAAAAGATTAAATCATGAAGAACCACCATGAAGAACTCCGGTAACAAAAGGATGACGAGATAAAATGAAGGATGAAAGAATAAGATGAGCCTTGCGATGATTTAGATGAAGGTTCCGACGAAATGACCAAGGAAATTTGAACTCCAGAAAAGAAAAGATGAAAACACTAGGAACTAGAATTTATTCATCAAGAACAAACTCCGAAGTAATGGATTGAATGACAATCAAGGAAATAGAATCTAAAAGAACCACCGTGAAAATTCGGAAATGACTTACGAAAATAGAAATAATCACTTGAAGAATTAGAAGAACAAATATGCTAGAGCGGATTAGATACAAAAGAACGAAGAGATCAAGAGCTGATTAAAGAACACTTGTACGAAGCACCGGGATAATTAGAGAACGATAACTGGAATGATGGCCTCCGGTGAAAAGAAACGGGAAAACAACTCCTGACATACTCCGGATGGGTGAGAAAAGAATAACTGACAAATGGAATAATTCGAGAGGATGATATGAAGCTAGAACCACGAATATCCGGGAGAACGGACAAGAGTTTAGAGGAAAAACTCTTCTTCGATCTTCAAATGACGATGAGAAACACCACCAAAATACTGAGATACTCCGGGAGAATGAAAAGCAAAGAGGTTGAGCCAGCAATAAAAAGAGATTGAAATCGGTCTCGGAGAAGGCATATGACTGATGGAATCCATTCTTACGTCACCCTTTGAAAAGAATTGAGAATAACTCCGGGGGAATTAGAAGAGTCAGGTAAGATCCTGGGAAAAGATCTGTGGGTTAGGGCCCACTGAAAAGAAAACACCGTCGGAAAGGATTGTTGAAGAGGTAGATGATGCACCGGAACAATTGAAATATTTGAATGAGGTGTCAACCTCGAATTAATTGGAACAGAGACGAATCTCCTGAGATGTCTTGAACTCCGGAATGATTGAATGGCGAGATGCAAACGAGCAAGGAAAACACTTCGAGGAAAAGGATATGATCAACCCGAAAAACTTGAATTGAGTCCACCAGACAAGAGATGAAGAATGTCGAACAAAACGATAATTCACCGGTTGAAGTGATTGAGGGAAGACTGAAGAGGTTCCGCACAAATGAGATAGATTGTCGAGAGAGAGTCAGACTCCGGGAAGAAAAGGGTGGGAGGGCGGGAAAACAAAGGAAACTTGGAAGGGGAAATCGACGAATATCTTGAAGAGAAAACACCGATTGAAAACATTGAGGAGAGAGAACAAAAAGTTCGCGCGAGTAGGATGGATACTTGATTACGGACTCCGGTTCTGAGAAGAAGAAGGGTGGGCGGGTGGGAAAGAAAACAACTGAGGACAAAGAAACAACTTCATTGCGAGCGAACTGAGGATTGAACTCAAGATGAAGAGGGTCGAGTCGACTTGACGAGAAATGCACCGGATAAAAAGAGCTGAGGAACAACTACCGGAAAACCAACTGCGTGATCCTAAAGAAAATTTTAAGGGGAAGAGGAGTAATTCAAAACACCTACATCAAGATTCCTTACCAGAGCGACGAAGGGACTGAGGAGTAAAAAGAATTCCTACTCTCCGATATAACTAGACTCTGAAAAATAGTTTTCTTCTAGACTCAACAACGGCCAAACTACACGATCAATCAAAGGGCTCCTAGGGTCGGTCGAGGCTCTGATACCAACTTGTCACGCCCAATATGCGACCCTATCCAAAAGGAACTCGAAGGTCCCACCAAGGATAGACCCGCATATTGAAACGCTTTTGCAAGGTGGATATCATTACATCAACATTACACAATAGATGGGGATACATACATAAGGCATACAATGCCACCCGAATACAACATCACAATACATAATAGCATCATCCGACTACGGATGAAACACAAACAGAAACTCAAACGACATCCACCCTACTAGCCCAAGCTACCGACCTGGAACCTATCCCCCGATCGAAGAAGAACAGAAGAAGAACCCCAAGACAAGCAAACATCGCTCTCGCGTCATGATCATCGCATAACCTGTACCTGCAACTTTTGTTGTAGTAATCTGTGAGCCAAGAGGACTCAGCAATCCCATTACCATGGGTATCAAGACTAGCAAAGCTTAAAGGGAAACGAAGGGGTAAAGTGGTGAGGTTGCAGCAGCGACTAAGCATATGTGGTGGCTAACATACACAAAAGAGAGCGAGAAGAGAAACAATGGAACGGTCTTGAGGCTAGCAATGATCATGAAGTGATCCTGAACTCCTACTTACGTCAAACATAACCCAGAAACCGTGTTCACTTCCCGGACTCCGCCGAAAAGAGACCATCACGGCTACACACACGGTTGATGCGTTTTAATTCGGATCTGGTGTCAAGTTATCTACAACCGGACATTAACAAATTCCCATCTGCCTATAACCACAGGCACGGCTTTCGAAAGATTATACCCTGCAGGGGTGTCCCAACTTAGCCCATGATAAGCTCTCGCGATCAACGAAGGATATACCTTCTCCCAGGAAGACCCGATCAGACTCGGAATCCCGGTTTACAAGACTTTTCGACAATGGTAAAACAAGACCAGCAAAGCCGCCCGATGCGCCGACAATCCCGATAGGAGCTGCACATATCTCGTTCTCAAGGCAACACCGGATGAGTCTAGCTACGAGTAAAACCAACCCTCAAGTTGCCCCGAGGTGGCCCCGCAGGCAGCTCAGTTCGGACCAACACTTAGACAAGCACTGGCCCGGGGGGGCTAAAAATAAAGATGACCCTCGGGTTGGCCGACCCAAGGGAAAGGTATACGTGGTGGTGAGGCACATGGTAAAACCAAGGTTGGGCCTTGCTGGAGGAGTTTTATTCAAAGCGAACTGTCAAGGGGGTCCCATAAATCACCCGACCGCGTAAGGAACGCAAAATCCGGGAACATAACACCGGTGTGACGGAAATTAGGGCGGCACGAGTGGAACAAAACACTAGGCAAAAGGCCGAGTCTTCCACCCTTTACCAAGTATATAGATGCATTAATAATATAAGAGATATTGTGATATCCCAACCATAAACCTGTCGACCATGGAGAAATCTTCAACTTCACCTGCAACTAGCAACGCTATAAGAGGGCTGAGCAAAAGCGGTAACATAGCCAAACAACGGTTTGCATAGGAAAGGTGTCAAAGGTTAGAGGTTCATGGCAATATGGGATGGCTCGATAAACAGATGATAGGTAGCGCAGCAAAGCGATAGAACGAAGCAACTAGCATAGCAATGATAGTAGTGAGATCCAGGGTAGCGGTCATCTTGCCTGAAATCCCGCTAGGAAGAAGAACGAGTCCATGAAGAAGACGAACGGATGAAGCCGAACCAACCGTAGACGAATGAATCCTCACGATCGCAACGAAACAGGAACTATCGAAAAGAAGCACACAACATATTAAACACAGCACACATGAACAAGGCATGATGCACAACAAGCATGATGCATGACAAAGCTACATGAAGCTACTCATGGCAAGAAATGATGCAAACAAGAGCAACACATCAAGGCAAGTTTAAAAGAGGCCGGGAACAACATATAACAATTCCGGTAAGTCCTCATATGCAAATTTCGAAGTTGGCCCAGATCTGAATAAACTTTATGTTCAAGTTGTTAAACAGCAAGTTAAGATGCACCAAGATGATCTACACGAGATTCTAGTCAAGTTACATATAAAGTTCATTTAATTCGGAGCTACGGCCTAGAAGATATGAGCAAAACAAGTTAAACATGGCATTGATGCAAAATGCATACAAACATCAAGAAAACACCTCAAAACATGGATGCAACATGATAATATGAAACTACATGCAATTCTAAGCAAGTTTCATATAGAGAACACTCAAAACGGAGCAACGGTTCAACACACACACACTATACAAGTTATAGCAACAATCTGTCCAAAACACTAACTAGGCATATTGCAAGCATCAAAACTATATGCTACAGCACCACAACATGAAAACAAAAGACATGGACATGATGTACAGGTAAAGAATTACAAAACATGAACACTGAGCTATCTCTAGAAATCACTAGAACATGCTCAAACACACGTGGTAAGATTGCAAGTAATAACAATTTCAGACTTTGCAGAAAATAACATCACGATGCAAAGTTTAGAGCTATCAAACAACATGTTACAGGAACTTATAATGACAAACAAAGGCATGGCATGAATCTTCTAATTGCATAGATCAAGAGTCCCTTACTGACCATAAGCCAAAAAGGATCAGAAAATAAGATGGCACCCATGTAAACATAGCAAGTTATATTACAGATTCATACATGGCAGAGACAGAATTATGAAGGCATGTTAATGAGCTTGTACAACTCACTACAGAGCAATACATGGCATGGCAAGGCACCCAACATTAAGAAGACATGTTTGTGAAGCTAAGCATGGCAATAGCAAGGTCATAGGGTGCATGGATCACTAGGAAAACACATGGAAACAACTGAACTTAATGTAAACAAGCTGACAGCAACATTATGAAGCAACTTTGGAGCAAGATATGAACAAGCTACGGCAACCTATAAATGCAACCAGGGGCATGGATGGATAGACCATGACATGTAGAACAAAACATATTTAGTGAACATCTCCAGATTATGTATAGAATGATTTGTAGAAGCATGTTTACATAGCATCACGAAATAACAGATTCAGCCTAGCAAAACAGCAACAGCAAGTACCCTACTTAACAAGCTCGATTCACTCACCACAAGTCATTGCATGACAAGATAAGCATAGCATCAGCAAGAAGACATGTTTATGAAACAAATCAAGGCAAGAACAAGTTCATAGCATGCAAGGATCAACTACAACAACCTTGGCAAAATTTAATAACATGTAAACAATCTGTCAGGAAACATTTTGAAGCAAAAGTAGAGCACGAAAATGACATGCTAGAATACTCCATAATTGCAAACAGGGGCATTAATGGATATAGAAACACCATATGTTCAAAACACCCTTACTGAAGTATCTTAAAATAAGCATGGATCACTCGGTAGCATCATGTTTACATGGCATCAAAATAACAGCAGAACAGGGACTAAAATCAGCAACATCATGATGCCTAGTTTGCATGCTTGTGCTAGTCACCAAATTGATCACAAAAATACATGACATACACCTCTATAAAGAAGACATGGCATAGATCAAAACACATATAGACATCAACCTCATAGGATGCACACATCAATCATGGCAAAAATGACAAAAGAGCTCGTTCTGTTAACAGACAGCAGATAACATTATGAGGCACTCTTGCAACGAAGGTTCAGGCATCAAGATCACCTCAAATGAATATGATGCAATGGAATGAAATGACGTACTCGTTGAGACGAACAATTTAACATATTACACGCATGAAACGGAGCTACAGATGCAGAGATACGATGCGACGAACATGGCAACATAATGTCAAAATAATTTCGGGACAGGCAAAACGGGGTCAACCTCCAGTTTTGCACGGACTTCGAGGCGGCCGGAAAACTCGCCGGAGTTGGAGGAGATGGCGGAGACGGGCGGATCCGGGCCGGATCTCGCCGGATCCGGCCGGATCTCGGCGTGGGACGGCACGGGGAGGCGGAGGCCGGCGAGGAGGGCGAGGGGCGGGCCGGACCGGGACGGCGAGGCGGCGGCGGAGCTCCGGCGAGGAGCTCCCGGGCGGTGCGGCCGGGAAGCCGCGGGTCCGC
>NC_057795.1:656020676-656167115 GCF_018294505.1 Triticum aestivum | reverse complement strand
CTCGGCGAATCAGGAGCCGGCACGTGGCGCGGAGAGGGCGGCGGACATGTCTGGCCGGCGGGTGGACGTGTCCGTCAGCGGCGGGAGGAAGAGGAGTAGGGTTTGCACCATGAAAATGGACGGGGGATGCCTTTTAATAGGTGGAAGGAGCTAGGAGAGTCCAAATGAGGAGCGGTTTTCGGCCACACGATTGTGATCGAACGACCGAGAGCATGGAGGGGAGTTAGATGGGGTTTGGGCCACTTTGGAAGGGTGTTGGGATGCGCAAAAGAAGGGGGGTTTCGGGCTACACGGTTAACCGTTGGAGTATCAAACGACCTCCAAATGGCACGAAACTTGACAGGCGGTCTACCGGTGCTATACCAAGGCCGCTTGGCAAACCTCGGGCCATTCTGAGAAAGTTTAACACCCGCTCACGAAGAGAGGCAAGAAGGGGCACCGGGTAACATAGGAGTGCCGGATTGCAAAACGGACAACGGGGAAAATGCTAGGATGCATGAGACGAACACGTATGCAATGCAATGCACATGATGACATGACAAAATGCAACACACAAGCAAATGACATGGCAACGACGGTGAATAACTGGCAGACATCTGGCGCAACGAATCCGGGGCGTTACAGTTTGGTCCTTTGCAACTGTGGTTCCGACCATATAGTTCTTCTTTGATCCCATTTCTCGAACAAGTTGAAGTACTTGCCCTCTACAGATCTTTTCACGTGTCCAACCTCTATCCTCTTCTACCTTCGAGTATTAACCTCTGGTATCTCGAGAATATCACGAAACTACATACCTCCTTATGAGTTCTTCATCAACTATTATTCTCGCCGATTCAAATTCTCCACGTGTTCTGAGTTGTTAGACACTCGAGAACACCGAAAAATGAATCAAGTCTACACTTTCCTTTCCATTGTTTTGTTCAAACTTTCTTGTAACCTAACATATCTGAGCAATGATAATTCTCTGCTTATGTAGACATCTCGGTGTACAAACTCTGTCTGTAAGACCTTGTTACCATTGTTGATGACATTCCGGTAGCCACCGATGGATGAGAACTTTCCCTATTAATTGGTCCGCCTCACCATAACGAGCAGGAAAATGGTTCTCTTCGTCCCTTGCCCTTGGTACCAACGTTGCTGCCAACATAACTAACAGGCTATCCTCTGACATGCCTTGCTATCATATCCATGCAAGATGTCACCGCTCCTCCTACTCTTAACACACATGGTGGGCCCATAACCCATAGTTCCATAGGTTCAAAACCTGACTCTCTTGTACAACCTTGATTTTAAACAATCTTTGCACTTGGCTTCATATGTAATTCACGAGCTAAGTTCCTCACCACGTTTTCATTCCAGTATCAGAGGCAACATTATTCTTCATTGCTCTGAACCCCCTTCATCACCTGTTTTATGCATCAGCTGGTTGCCTACCTAGTTGAAATTTGTTGAACCTTCTTATAGAACTCTTGATACGTTTCCTGGTGCTTCTAAAATCTTCTTCCTTGAGATAACTACCGGATGTCGATATTTTCAGACATCCATCCTTATAGCTTCCCCCTTATTCCACGCCTTAAATCTCGGGACGAGATTTCTTGTAGTGGAGGAGAATTGTGACGCCCGGATAATCAAGCTACAGTAATCCCCTGTTAATGGTGCCACATCATCATTTTACTGTTGCTAATCTTCACTTGGTCCAAATCACAAGTCAAATTCAAATCCAATCTAACGTCAAACATTCATATTTGCCAGACATGGAATCTAAAATGTTCAAATTGTGGCAAATAATCCATAACAAATATTGGTGGTGAACCAACATTTTTGCAAGGTATTTAAATGACCTAAACCAATTAAAGCAGTGGCTAAAACAATAGATTTAATTCCTTTTCAATTTATAAAAGTGGCAAACTTTTTCAAAAAGTCTCACAATCTTTTTTGTGGCAGTGCCAACTATTGCAATGTAATTATGTGGCCAAGTCCCACATTTTACAGAATCCTTTTTGGCAGCTCAAATATTGCAAAAACATTTTCTATAAAAAAAGAAAAGAAAGGAAAGAGGAGAAGAGAGAAGCCCTCCTTGCCACTGGGCTTTAGCCCACCCCAGTAGCCGGCCCACCTAACCCCACCCAAGTCGGCCCAGCACTTGCCTCCCCTGGTCGCCTTCTCCCTCTCTTGTACAACCGACCGGGGGCACGGCCGAGCGCACATAGCCACACCAGCTCGCCGGTGTCGAGGGGATAAGGCCGCCCCGGATGCCTCGAGTTCCCTGCTCACCTAACGCCACTCCCACTCCCCCACTCGCCTCTCCTCCCCCAGATCCACCTCTCCCCTCTCCTCTTGCTCGATCCCGAGCTCGGCCGCGCGAGCTCATCGCCATCGATCACCATCCATGCCGCACCTCGCCAATGCGTTCCCGAGCACTGCCGCCATCGTCATCGAATCTGGCCACCTCGAGCATCCATCGAGCCCACTGCCATCCCCTACGGCTCCACGGTGAGCTCCAGCACGTAACCCATCACCGCCCCGTCCATTTCCATGCGCGTAACCGTCATCGCCATAGCTCCAGTAGGCCACTGCCGCCCTGCTCCATCGCCTCCATGGCCACCGCTCGTTCTGAGCTAGCCGAGCACGAGCATGTGCTGAGGGCCTCGCGGTGAAGGCGCACTTGCCCTCCGCTTGTTCCCCCATGTCCCCTTGCGCACCAGATCCGTCTGCGCCCGACTCCGGCCAGTGTGTCGCTCGTCGCCGCCATCCCCATGGGCCTCCCTGAGGGAGTCCTGGATTAGGGGGTATCCGGACAGCCGGACTATATCCTTTGGCCGGACTGTTGGACTATGAAGATACAAGATTGAAAACTTCGTCCCATGTCCGGATGAGACTCTCCTTTGCGTGGAAGGCAAGCTTGGCGATTCAGATGTTATGTCTCCTTCTCTGTAAACCGAGTCTGTGTAACCCTAGCCCCCTCCGGTGTCTATATAAACTGGAGGGTTCAGTCCGTAGGACAAGAACAACAATCATAATCATAGGCTAGCTTATAGGGTTTAGCCTCTATGATCTCGTGGTAGATCAACTCTTGTAATACTCATATCATCAAGATCAATCAAGCAGGAAGTAGGGTATTACCTCCATCGAGAGGGCCTGAACCTGGGTAAACATCGTGTCCCCAGTCTCCTCTTACCATTAGCCTTAGACGCACAGTTCGGGACCCCCTACCCGAGATCCACCGGTTTTGAAACCAACATTGGTGCTTTCATTGAGAGTTCCTCTGTGTCGTCGCTGCAAGGTTTGATGGACCCTTCAATCATCGACAACAATACGGTCCAGGGTGAGACTTCTCTCCCCAGACAAATCTTCGTATTCGGCGGCTTCGCACTGCGGGCCAACTCGCTTGGCCATCTAGAGCAGATCGACAGCTACGCCCCTGGCCAACAGGTCAGGTTCGGAAACTTGAACTACTCGGTCGACATTCATGGAGACTTGATCTTCGATGGGTTCGGGCCCGCATTAGGAGTGCCGAACGGTCACGACGAGCAAGACTTAGATCTGTCGTCGAACAGTATTCGGGATATCGCACCTACAGCAGCTCCAGACTCCAATCTGGAGCAGATCACGCCATCCGAGGACAGGTGGATGGACCCCGCCACGGAGGTGGCACACTCAGCGGCATTGGAGCCGAACACAGGCTCCACCTCTAAGGAAATCTGTGTCACCGGACCCCCGGACATGTCTCCGGTCTTAGGTTCCGGAACGCGCGCATCCGTGCCCATCGAATCTGATTGGGCACCGATCATGGAGTTCACCGCCGCAGAAATCTTTCAGCACTCACCCTTTGGTGATGTGCTAAACTCATTGAGGTCTCTCTCTTTGTCAGGAGACTCTTGGCCGAACTATGTCTGGCTCGAGTGGGAAGCGGATGACGAAGAAAATTGGTTGCCCACCCAGCACCCACTTAATTGCCGCTATCGACGACTTAACTGACATGCTCGACTTCGACTCCGAAGACATAGGGTATGGACAACGATGCGGGAGAAGAACAGGAACCACCGTTCATAGGGCGCTAGACAGCCACCTCTTCATATGATATATATATATGGTGGGCACCCCCAAAGAAAACAATGGCGATGAGGCAATAGAGAATAACCCCTTAGGGAAGCAATCAAAGCATGGGCGTCATCAGCGCCGCTCTAAGCCCCGCCACAGCAATACCGGCACAGGGGACAATAGCAATGGGGACGGTGCCGAAGACGAATACAAACCCGACTAGCCTAACTTTGGGCAGGCCGAGCCGGGGGACGGGCAAGCTAGCCCAGATGAACAGGAAACGGATAGAGACTTGGCGGACGACAATTATATGCCTCTCTCCAAAGACGAGGTGAGCCCCGGTGACGATGAACTTGTCATGCCTGAGGATCCCGTCGAGCAGGAGCGCTTCAAGCGTCGGCTTATAGCCACTGCAAGAAGCCTGAAGAAGAAGAAGTAGCAGCTCCAAGCTGATCAAGATCTGCTAACAGACAGATGGACTGAGGTCCTGACAGCCGAGGAATATGGACTCGAGCGCCCAACCAAAATTACCCAAAGCGCATGTTTCTACCTCAACTCGAGGAGGAGGTACTAAAGCCCGAACACCAGCCTGCACCCCGCCGCCAACACACTGCGGCCAGGGGCTACACGCAAGACCTGCGAAACGTACCATAAGACAAAGCAGCACAGTCAAGATCGATCTACGGGTCGCGGGGGTGCGCCACCACACGTAAAGATAATCATCACGCTGGATACACCAAAAACAAGTCCGGCCGGGCCGAATTCAACCGACCAGATTCATCCGTACTGCGTCGTGATACAACCCCGCACAGAGGCGCCACACACCCCCTATGCTTCACTGATGAAGTAATGGATCACGAATTCCCAGAAGGGTTTAAACCCGTAAACATCGAGTCATACAATGGCACAACAGACCCCGCGGTATGGATTGAAGATTTCCTTCTCCATATTCACATGGCCCGCGGTGATAACCTACATGCCATCAAGTATCTCCCCCTTAAGCTCAAAGGACAGGCTCGACATTGGCTGAACAGCCTGCCAGCAAACTCCATTGGCAGTTGGGAGAACCTGGAGGAGGCGTTCCTTGACAACTTCCAGGGCACTTACGTGCGACCACCAGACACTGATGACTTAAGTCACATAATCCAACAGCCCGGAGAGTCAGCCAGGAAATTCTGGACTCGGTTCCTAACTAAAAAGAACCAAATCGTCGACTGTCCGGATGCCGAAGCCCTAGCAGCCTTTAAGCATAATATCCGCGACGAATGGCTCGCCCGACTCCTCGGCCAAGAGAAGTCGAAGTCCATGGCAGCCCTCACGACACTCATGACCCGCTTTTGTGCGGGCAAAGATAGCTGCTTGGCTCGTAACAACAACACAGCAAGCAATCATGGCATATCAGAGGCTAGAGACAGCATCGGCAAACCTCGGCGCAACAAAAATAAGTGTCACAAAAACAATGATGACGCCCAAGACCCGGCAGTCAAGGCCGGATTCCATGGCTCCCAGGCCGGTCAGCGGAAAAAGCCACTTCAAAAGAACAATTCGGGCCCATCTGGCCTGGACCGCATACTTGACCGCCCATGTAAAATTCATGGTACCCCAGGAATGGCCGCCAATCATACCAATAAAGAATGCTGGGTCTTCAAACAAGCCGACAGGTCAGGCGCCGAAAACAAGGAGAAGGGGTCTTAAAGCGATGAAGACGACGAGGAGCCCAGATCACCAAACCATAGAGGGCAAACGAAATTTCCCTCGCAAATCAAAACGGTGAACATGATATAACACCATCCACATCCCCAAATGGGAACGGACATGCACTCTTCGGGACACCGACTCAACAAAGCGAGTCGCCCCACAGTATAAAAATACAGCCGATCACCTTCGATCGTATAGACCGTCCGGCCAATACCAACCAGGGCAATTCAGTCGCACTTATCCTCGACCCAATAGTTTGGGGGTTCCACCTCACACGAGCCCCTATGGGCGGAGGCAGCAGTCTAAACTTGCTGTACCAGGACACAGTGCGCCAGATGGGTATTGATTGCTCGAGGATCAAACCCACTAAAAACATCATTTAAAGGTGTTATACCAGGTGTGAAGACCAGTTGTATAAGCTCCATCACTCTGGAGGTAGTCTTCGGATCACCAAACAATCACCATACCGAAGACTTAGTCTTCGACATTGTCCCTCTATGCAGTAACTATCACGCACTGTTGGGGCAAACCATGTTGGCTCGATCCAACGCGGTACCACATTATGCCTATGGCAAGCTTAAAATACCCGGCCCACGTGACGTGATCACAATTATGGGCAAGGCCGAACTCCACCTCGGCACCGAAGAGTATACCGCCATTTTAGCGACAGAAGCAGCGAGTTGCGCCTTTTCAATCGAACTTTCATTCGACAGCCTAACTCCCGGACACCGATAAAGTAGTCCGAACTACTTCATGGCATGATAGCTCGGCTCGACCAGGGCTCAATTAAACACTTTGGCATAAGTTGGGAAGGGCCACATCCCGCGGCTCAACCGCTCCGTGGCACACAAATGTCTCTAGCATTTTCTTTGCAGGTTCTCTTTTGCGCAGAACAGGACTGGCGACATGGAATCAGCTCGGACGCGCAAAGGGGGAATCTTTAGACATTCCCCCCGAAGACAATCCGGATACACTTTGGATCCGCACACAGCTCCCTCCCGCCCAGTCTCAACAGGTTCTGCCATCATACCTCTTTTTTATAACATAAACCGTACTCATACGCATAGACGTATTACTCGAATACAACATGTAGGGTTATATGACGCTTATTTGCTATCATTTCCCATTGAAACCTTTCGTCATAGTGGCATCCATACATCATGGCATGCCCTAATACGCCAGGGGCTTAATTGTACCCATACTATGGTAAGAAAGTCCGACCACCTTCTCGGTCGCTCGGCACCCCGAACTTATAGCATTATATGCATCAGCTCCAAATCATGTCTTGGGTCAATAGTTGGGTTTGCCCAGCTCCCATGTTTTGGTACCTTACGTTCCGCTATATCGGCTAAGGTAGCGCTGGGAGAACTACTGCGATTGTGTCCCGGTTCTTCCAGACGAGCACCTCTGTAGAGAAAGCCGAAAACTGACTAGCATGATACGGCGAGAGCTGGTCAGCTGTTCGAGAGGTTGTAAAATCTTTAAGGATTTATTCCGCATAATGCCATAACAAATGCAGCGTGCGATTGATCGGTCTTCCGATCAGGTGCTGATAGAGCCCCTCGTACGGTATTCCGAACACCAGGGGCTGCGCCTACCTTACTCAAACTCCTATGGCTAGGTGAGAGTGATAAAGCCCTATAGTCTGATTGCCCGGTTCGTTGTGCTGAACACCTCCTTCACGGACCCAAAAATGGGATAAAGAGTGTTCAGGTTTATCCCGAACACCCCCGTACTTCCTACGTGGGGGCAGAAGCTGACGACTGGCCAACTCTCGGGATTAATATATATAAAACGGTCGCACGGGAGGAAAAACTTTCACAAAACAGGCAATACATAATAAAAGTGACTTCGTTCCACCTTACAAAGGACAGGGTGACTGTCTTCATGGAAATACAATGTCTTTGGTACATTGCTCCGCCACAAGGCAGGCTCCTTTTAGGACACTATCATAATATAATTCGGGCTTGCGGTGCTCCTTCCCCTCCAGCGGTCCCTCGGTCATCAGCTTTTCAGCATCAAGCTTTCCCAAGTGCACTTCCGCACGGACGAATGCCATTCATGCACCTTCTATACAGACCGAACGCTTAATGACTTTAAGCGGAGGGCAAGCACTCACAATCCACTTCACGAGCCCGAAGTAACTGCTTGGAATTGACTCGGCGGGCCATAGACGGACAATTAAATCCTTCATGGCTAGTACGGCCGCCTTATGCAATTCGATCAGCTACTTCAGCTGATCGACAAATGGCACCGGATAATTCAGCGCTAAATACTGCGACCAGAAGAGCTTTTCTGCAGTCTTCTTCTCCTTAGCTCGGTAGAAGTGAGCGGCATCGGATATGGTGCGTGGCAGCTCTGCAAACGCCCCTGGAGAAATCAGAATTCAATTTGTCACCTTGATTTTCTCGTTCTACTACATAATAACCGCTATAAATAAGCAAAAGCCTTACCAGCTGCCATCCTCCTCGCCTCCTGAATGTCCTTCAGAGCACCTTGGCTTCCTCCCGAGCATCATTTGCGGCTTGGAGAGCTTGGCCGAGTTCGGATTCTTTCCCTGATAGACTCTGCTCCAAAGTCTCGCTTTTCTTCACGGCCTCCTGGAGCTCTCGTTCAGCTTCAATGACCCTAGGCTCGCGCTTCTCACGAAGAGCCTACTCCACGGCTGCCTTCTTTTCGGCTTCGGCCACAGCCTTCTTAAGCGCCTCCATGTCGGCATTCGCCCCTAGAGCGCACAATACAAATACATTCGCCACGCACACCTACTCACTTGTGCTAAACTTAACAAGGTTTCGACATACCTTGATTGTCCTCCAACTGCTTCTTCACTCGGCCAAGTTCTTCTTCGGCCCGCTCCAGACTCTGCTTCAGTCTGGATACTTCCGCAGTATGAGAGGCAGCAGTTGCTACAGACGCCTGTTTATAAAGGAAGAGATATATGTCATCAACTGAGTCTCCTACGAACGGTAATTTGATCCTCTGTCCGGTTCTTTCTTTCACCGGACAGTGTATCAGGGGCTACTATCCATACTATGACAATCTTCAAAACCTCATAAAACATACCTCAAAGCCTTTTATAAGGCTGATGCAGGATTCATTCAGTCCACTTTCAGTGGACTGAATCTTTTCAATCACCGCACCCATAAGGGCGCGATGTTCATCAATGATGGAAGCACTCTTTAGTGCTGTCGATAAGCTGCCTTGCACCTCTGGTTGGACAGAGGTTGGCGGCGGAGCAGGCTCGCCCCCTCCAGCCAAGGGGGGCTGCCTGCCTAATCTCGGAGCCTCAAAGGTCTCCGGGACTATGTCCGGCTATGGGCCGAATCCAAGATCGCCCCCGCCATCGACGCTCATGGGAGCCATTGCTCCCGTATATCCGGCCCCTGAGGTGTGCCCTCCCTGGTCTGGGTTCTTCTGGGACGACACCTCGGTGTCATGGCCAGGCTTCGGGGAAGGGGCCTTCGGAGATGTCTCGCTCTCTAGGGCATATGAGCTCAACGAATCCTCCAATGAGGACTGTTCGATGCGAGACCTCGCCGGGCTGCAAAAAGTGTGGTGCAAATTAAAATATTACACCTTAGTGATCCTGGACACATAGGCGTGTTCAGATTTCGTGTACTCATGAGTTTACCAGGGGCTGGGCCCTGGGATCCCACTCCGAGCTGCTATCGGTAGCCGTGGTGGACGCCTCTAGAAGGAGGGTTTTTCCCCTCTTAGGCAATTCGGCCTCCAAGGATGAGGAGGTCGTCCTTTTCTTTCCTCCTCCTCATCCTCTTCGGAGGAAGGATGGGCATTGGAGTCTTCAGATTTTGTGTTCGAAGGACCGCGGCGACAGAGGCCTCTCCTGTTCTCCTTGGCCTCTTTGTAGGCCTCTTTCTTCGGCGCCTTGTAAGGCGCTGGTACCAGCATCTTCGTCAGAAGTGGTCCGGCCGGTTCTTCCAGCAGCGGGGCCGGACAGTGTATCCACCCTGCCTTCTTCGTCCATCCCTAGGATAATTGTGGAAAGCACGTTAAAGCATCTTCCTCGGGATATGCCAATGAAACACATGGATGGACAAAACATATTGATGACTTACCGGACTTGCAGGGCGGGACAGTTGGTACCCACGGTCCTCGGCAGAGTCTGGCCATGGTTTTCCGGACTTGAAGAGCACCTTCCAGATATCCTCGTGCAAGGAGCCATACAGCTCCCGTAGGGTCTGGTGCTCGGGCGGGTCGTACTCCCAGAGATTGTAGGCCCGGTGCTAACAAGGAAGAACCAGGCAAACTAACATCACCTGGACTACATTGACAAGCTTGATGTCCTTGTCTACAATACCCTTGACGCGCGCCTGGACCACCGACAGTTCATCAGACGAGGACCAGTCCAGGCCCTTCTTGGGCTAGGACGTAAGTCGCAGGGGGGCTCCGGATCAGAATTCGGGAGCAGCGGCCCACTTTTTGCCGCGCGGCTCAGTGATGTAGAACCACTGCTGTTGCCACTCCTTGACGGAATCATTGAAAGTGCCTGTCGGCCATGTGACCTTGGGCATCTTGCTCACCATGGCGCCTCCGCACTGGGCGTGCTCGCCGTTCACCACCTTGGGCTTCACATTGAAGATCTTCAGCCATAAGCTGAAGTGTGGCGAAATACGGAGAAAGGCCTCGCACGCGACGATAAACGTCGAGATGTTGAGGAAAGAATTAGAGGATAGATCATGAAAATCAATCCCGTAATAATACATGATGCCGCGAATGAATGGGTGAAGGGGAAACCCAAGCCCGCGGACAAAATGAGGGAGGAACATAACCATCTCGTGGGGCTCCGGAGTGGGGACGATTTGTCCCGCTGTCAGATGACGGTGGCTGATTTTCTTGGCCAGGTACCCGGCCTCCCGAAGCTTTTTGATATCCTTCTCCTAGACGGTAGAGGCCATCCATTTGCCTCCTGCTCTGGATCCGGACATTTTTGGAGAACCTTTTTTGGTGGAGAAAACGAACGCTTGGGCGCTAAGGCTCGAGCGAAAGGGAATGGACGAGTAGAAGGAGAAGAAGGCGTGGGTGAAAAAGAGGAGGCCTTATCTCTTTATAGAGGCAATGAAAACTTTGTGCCTCCCCACTTGCCTAGTAGAACCTGCTCGTTCCCCACTCGCCGTGATTGATGGCACGGTTGGGTTACCCACACCTGTATTGATGAGAATCCCGTGATAAGGGGACACGATCTCTGCTTCGACAAGACGTCCCTAGAAAACCGCCTCGCAATATGCGCAGTAGCTGGTTGAGAAACAGTGTGATATCAAGTTATGAAAGATTGTCAGCAGATTCGATTCGTGAGAAAGTATGCTCTCTACGATGGTATGTGGAAATTATTTTGCAGAGCCGGACACGATCCTTGTGTTTGGAATCTACCTTGGAGTATTCGGAGATGGAACCCGCCTCGCAATGCCGAAGACAATCTGTGCGCCGGACTCATCGTCATTAAAGCCTGGTTCAGGGGCTACTGAGGTTGTCCTGGATTAGGGGGTATCCGGACAGACGGACTATATCCTTTGGCAGGACTGTTGGACTATGAAGATACAAGATTGAAGACTTCGTCCCGTGTCCGTATGAGACTCTCCTTTGCGTGGAAGGCAAGCTTGGCGATTCAGATGTTACATCTCCTTCTCTGTAAACCGACTCTGTGTAACCCTAGCCCCCTCCGATGTCTATATAAACCGGAGGGTTCATTCCGTAGGACAAGAACAACAATCATAATCATAAGCTAGCTTATAGGGTTTAGCCTCTACGATCTCGTGGTAGATCAACTCTTGTAATACTCATATCATCAAGATCAACCAAGCAGGAAGTAGGGTATTGCCTCCATCGAGAGGGCCTGAACCTGGGTAAACATCATGTCCCCAGTCTCCTGTTACCATTAGCCTTAGACACACAGTTTGGGACACCCTATGCGAGATCCGCTGGTTTTGACACCGACACTCCCCGCAGCCTCCCGCTACCTCCTTCAAACGCGCGCGAGCGCCAGCTACTCGTAGGCCCTCTCTGCGCGCCGACCTATGCCCTGCATCGCCGAATCTGCCATCGCCCGCCACCGCCGCCTCCTCTGCTCGACGTCGTCGTCGTTGCAGCCCACCTCAGCGCGAGATGAGGCCACTGCTGGACGCGCCGCTCCGCTCGCTTCCGAATGAGCTCGGCTGCGCTCGAAACAGCCCCCTGTGGTGCTTTTCCGGCGAAGTCCCGAGCCCCGCCGCCGCGATCTACATTGCCAGAGCATCACCACCGGCCGCGCCAACGTGGCCGCCTCGTGGCCACCCGCTAGGTCGCTGACCGGTGGCCCCCGCGTGCCCCCCTGGCCTGTTGACCCAGTCAATGGCTGACTGGGCATCACCCAGTCACTGCTAGTGGGCCCCGCATCGGCCCTGTTGACTGGTCAGCTGGTCAGTTGACCGCTGATGCGTTGATGACGCCATGCTGAAGTCATGTTCCTTGTTCTGAATTAATTTAAATGGTATTAATATTAGAAAATCTTTTAAAACTTCGAAAATTAATAGAAAATAATCTATAACTCGGATGAAAAAGTTTTCTACATGAAAGTTGCTCCAAATTTCGAGACGAATCTGAACGTGTGGTCCGTTCGCCCACCACATGTCCCTAGCATAGCAAATGTTGAACTTTTCCCCTTCGGTTCATCTGTCTGACAAACGTTCGGAAGCGGGAAAACTTTCCCGGATGTTGTCGCCCTTTACCGGTATCGTGTAACCCTGCGTTGGAACACCTCTAGTACCGGTTATTGTCTTGTTATGCATATGTTTTCATGTATTTACTGTTTCTTCCCCCTCTTCTCTCCGATAGACCCCGAGACCGCTGTTGATGCCTTTGTGATCGACTACGTCAACGACGATCCTTCTTCCCTTTCAGCAGAGCTTCCAGGCAAGCCCCCCCCCCCTTTGATCATCCCTATATCGCCCATTCTATACTCTCATGCTTGCATTAGATTTTGCTACTGTTATTGTTTGCTCCTATTTTGATGCATAGCCTGCTTTTGTACCTGCTATTGTTACCTACCTGCTTATCCTAAACTGCTTAGTATAGGTTAGTTAGTGATCCATCAGTGACCCCCACTTGTCCTTGTTGCCCCTGCTTCATCATCGACGACTCGATCAACGTGATCGACGACCAGAGCCCGACACCTCACATCACATCATGCCCCTTTTGTTGCTCGACTCTGTAGAGCTACTATCGAGTGCCAACGGTGATCCCTCATAACGCACTCATGATGATAATTCTATAGTGTAGCTATTCGGTCGTGGTCATCGAGGGTGATTTCCTCTTTCACCAATCCCGATACGGCTCTGTCGTTCAACACCTCAAGTGTGAACCTCGAGGGTGGTCCCTCTTACGTTTACCTTGATGATAACATTGAGTGGAATCCACCAGGGGTGATTCCTCGGGTTTTCCCCTTGATGTTTGGACACACAGTTACCTTGATTTTACTTGAGACCTTGGTGAAACTCGGGCGGGCCCAGAGAGCACCCGCAAGATAATTACATGGCATGCCCGGGCATTCTGGGCCCTTGTCGTAAGTCCACGAGACGGGGCGACGGGGTCACTATCGATCGTGGGTCTCTGCTCGTCTCTGCAAGCTAATAATACACTATGGTTTGGGTATTTGTTCTGAGTTGGCCTCTGGCCTTTACGCACCAACCACCACACGAGAATAGTTATGGGCCTTGGCGTCGTAGTATCAGCCGAAGATTTGTCAGACGTCCAGTTCAGCAGTGCGGCACGGCTGGGCCGGCACCATCTTGTAGTGGTGGAGCCTGGACCCGCCCTGCACGCAATGACCCGGAGTGCAACAGGCGATGGGCCCAGACCCCGGAGTGCTTAGGAGGTAGACCGACGGGAACCTCTCTGCTGAGCCTAGGTAGGGCTGCAACATGTTGATCTATAGAGGCCGGGCATTGACCCAGAAAAGTGTGTCCGGCTAGAGTAATCAAGCGTGTTGGAAAACGTGGTGCACCCGTGCAGGGAAGATTATCTATTAATAGTCATGTCCAAGGTAACGGACGTTCGGACTTATATCCTGATCTTATACAACTACAAATGGATACTTGAGATATGTGGCTCCGAGATTGCTTTCTCGCAGGGAGTCGAGGAAGGATCTCTAGGAATTAATGCTACAACATGTTTGCTAATTATAAAGTGCTATTCTTTACTCTTCTACATGCTGCAAGATGCTTGGAGCTGCTTGAAGATGCTAGTATTTGATAGGCTAGGCCTTCCCCCTCTATTCTGGCATTCTACAGTTCAGTCCATAGATACAAACCTTCCATTTGATACCAATGCATACTTAGTATAGATCTGATGCTTGCGAGTACTTTGGATGAGTACTCACGGTTGCTTTGCTACCCCTTTCCCCCTTCTTTCTTCTTCCCGGTTGATGCAACCAGATGGTGGATCCCTGGAGCCAGATGCCACCGCTGACGGATACTACTACATGGAGAACGTCGATGACCAGGAGTAGTTGGGCGGTCCCAGGCAGGACGCCTTGCCTCTTCGATCGTGTTGCTTTTGTGCTAGCCTTCTTAAGGCATCCTTGTTTACCTGATCTTCATCATACACATTTACGTGTATGATTAGTGTACGGTCGAATTGGGGCGTCACATGCGGCCTCTATTGGTCCACTCGGAGAGCGAGATCTCCTTATTGAAACGCTCGACCTTTACCATTCCTTGCATGGAATCGACGGAGATCTAGTTGATAAACGGTCGACCGTATCAGGGCCATCTCTCGTTCCTCTTCCAAAAGATCAACAGCGTCCTATCGTGCTTGCTCTTCCTTATCCTCTAAATAGAGTCCCACTCGGGGTGAAATGTGAAAGAGATCACTAGGTAGCACAACTTCCGCTCCATACACCATGAAAAAACGGGTTCGGTTGGTGGATCCGTTAGGAGTCGTCCTTAAACCCCAACGAACATATGGAAGTTCGGTCACCAAGGATCCAGCTATATGCTCGAGGTCACGCATGAGCCAAGGCTTCAACCCTTGGAGGATGAGGCCATTTCCTCTCTCAGCTTGACCATTCGACTGCGGGTGCGCAACGGATGTGTAGTCCACTCAAGTGACGTGGGAAGCATAGAACTCTCTGAATTCCTCCGAATCAAAGTTTGAGCCATTGTTTGTGATGATGTTGTGCGGGACTCCATATCATAATATCAACTCATTTATGAACTTGACGGTCGTGCGGGAATCCATCTTCTTGATCGGTTTGGCTTCGATCCACTTCGTAAATTTGTCGACTGCAACGAGCAGATGAGTGAAGGCGCTCATGCCTGTCCTAAGCGGTCCAATCATGTCCAAACCCCACACAACGAATGACCAGACGAGTGGAATGGTTTTCAGGGCAGATGCAGGCTTATGGGACATGTTTGCAAAGAACTGGCATCCTCCACAATGCTGGACGATTTCCTTAGCTGCTTCATTGGCCCGCGGCCAGTAGAATCCGGCTCGGTATGCTTTGGCTACAATTGTCCGAGAGGACACATGATGACCACAGGTCCCCAAGTGGATCTCTTTGAAGATTAGTCGACTCTCCTCTAGGGAAATACATTGTCGGGCTACGCCAGTGACACTTTCCCTGTAAAGTTGTCCATCTATCACTGTGAATGCCTTGGATCTGCACACAATCTGACGCGCCTCAAAGTCATCCTCTGGGAGTTCCTGCCTGAGCAAATATGCAATGTACGACACTGTCCAGTCAGGGGTAATCAGCAGGATCTCCATTACCAAATCAATAACAGCAGGGATCTCGATTTCAGTCGAACCAGTAGGACTTATATCTTGGGGAGGCTCTTTAGTGAAAGGATCTTCCTGCACTGACGGGGAATGGAGGTGTTCAAGAAACACATTGCTGGGGATAGGCTTCCGAGTGGAGCCTATTTTCGCCAGATCGTCAGCTGCTTGGTTTTTGATTCGGGGAATGTGGTGAAGCTCTAAACCCTCGAACTTTTTCTCTTACTTCCTCACTACATTGCATTATCCTGTCATGGAAGGTTTCTGACATCCCACTCCTTCATCACCTGATTGACCACCAAATTCGAGTCACCGTAGACCATCAGGCACCGGACCCCGAGTGAGATGGCCATACGCAACCCGTAGAGGAGCGCTTCATAGACAGCCTAATTATTGGAGGAATCAAAGTGGATCTGGAGGACATAACTGAGCTGGTCGCCCCTTGGTGACACCAGGACCACTCCAGCACCGGAACCATTCGGCATTTCTGACCCATCAAAAACCATAATCCAATGCTCCGAGTGAAGGTGACTCGGCTGCTGCTGTTCAATCCACTCGGCTAAGAAATCTGCCAGTGCTTGGAATTTGATCGCTTTCTTTGCCTCAAACTTGATATCCAAAGGGAGAAGTTCAATGATCCACTTAGCCACTCGACCAGTTGCATCCCAAGTGTTCATGATTTCAAACAATGGGGCGTCACTGACGAGTGAAACTGTGGCACCCCGGCTCAGAGCAACCGGTTTACCATGCATTGCCAGCCCAGAGACCTTGTCTTCTAGCAACACACAACATCTTGGTACAGAAAACAACCACTTTATTGATGCTAGCAGAACAGAGTTTACATTACAACAGTTGGCGAGGCAAAGCAGCACACACGGTGCAACTAAACAATATGTACATTATTTAGTAAACATAACAGGGCCTCGATCACGACAACTACGCGGCAGCGGAACAACGTCGTAGCGAAACTCCATAGCACAGGGACACCAATGTGGACACGATCTACACTCGGACAGCACTCCTTTCCAACGGTACTTTCCTGAAATCTGGCATGACACGCCAGGTCAGTACATTGAATGTACTTGCAAGCTCACAACAAACATAAACATAATGACAAACAATATCATGACAGTTAACCAATTCATAATAATGCAACAATATATATCCAACATGCCGTTACCATGCTCTTGTGATAAAAGTCCCTCAGACTGGCTTACCAAACATGATCGCTCTGGGATCACAAACGTGCCATCCTAGAGACATCTTGTGATCCTTCCGGCGATCACAACCATGACCAATAAGTGGCCTCAAACCGTGATCCTTACGGCGATCATAACCACGACCAATATTTGGTCTCAAATAGTGATCCTTCCGACGATCACAACCACGACCAACATCTGGTCCAAATCAACACGATGGCCTTCCAGCCACAAACAACAGTGCAAAATTCATAACTTAGTGTGCAAGGTTTATTAACTGTTGACCCATGGTGTGACCTACTTTCGAGCGTGTCCTTAACCGTGGACTCGGCTATCGATAGATTAATACACTCTGCAGAGGTAGCGCACTAGACCCACACCACGGAACCCATGGCCTCGCACTCCCATTCGGGTGGACCAACGGCATTCTAACGAAACCCCTCCATTGCCATGACACTCTTCCGGCCACTCCGACTTACTCCCCATCGGGCTAGTCCTGGGTGGCCCCGTGTCTACCAAAGACACAACGACCACCATCGTGGCAAAACATAAACGATCCCACACGGGGACCCGGTACCATAAACTCAACAACAGGCACACAAGGTAATGGATTCTTACCGGGCCAGGGTACAGCATGCCCATAACCTTCCCTAGTTGGAGGCACCGACCAGAGGCATGACAACGGAACGAATAAAGGTCGTCCCATACCGGCAAATGTGGTTGCACTTGAAAAACTCGATTCAGCGGAACCATGACCCGGTCAACAATGTATTCAAGTTGAGTTATTATCAGGTTCAATTTAAAATGAAAATAACCGGCGTCATAATGCCATGACATATGTAGCACTAACATATGCATCACATATCAACGGAAATGACTGAGTCAACAATATCCAAACTGAGCATAACAACTCATGATACTTCTCTGGTTAAGATCAAACTTCACTTACTTCAAAATCTTTTCTAGCAAATTTATCATTTTACTTATGCAAGAAAATAACTCCACTAATTGTTTATATCCATAACCATATTATTCTTTCATCACTCAAAAATATATCCTAGTTTCTTTACCAACTAAACTAACTTCTTACTTTCTATAAATCAAGCATATTACTCAAAACAAGCAATTAACAGAATATAAATATCATAATAATAATTTAAATGCATGGATAATCATTTATTCAAGTAGAAAATCAAAAATATTGTAATGGCCCCATGAAAATGTTGTTGTGGCTTGCCTTAGTGCAGATGAGGTTCACAAGCCTCCTGGTGATCCTCAAGACAAGCCTGACCTTCTGAAAATATTTAAAAACACAAAAAGAAATCATCAAGAAACCTTCTGAAATTCACCAGAAAATCTAGATAGCATGGAAAAATCCCATCTTTGTTGAGCTGCTAGATTTTTGAACAAAGAACACAATGCAAAAAGAATCAATTCATTTGGACTTATGGATAAAAAGTTTAGGCCGTTTGAAGCTCTCTGGAAATTTTGAATTTAAATAAACAGACTGAGGGGGGTGACGTCAAAGGTGTAAAGCCCAGGGGCGCCACCACTCATACCGCTTCGCGCGCGTACAGAGTGGCTGACTCGTGGGCCCCGCTAGTCAGGTGAGGTGGCGGGGGAGAGGGAAACAGAGAGCGGCAAGGCTTCGCCGGAGCGCACGCCGGCGGCGAGGGATCCTTGGCCAAAACGAGAGGGAGGGATCAAGAGAGGAGATGGAGGCGCACCTACCCGTACCCGTAGAATGGCTAGGGGTGGACGGACGGTGCCGGAATCAGCCTCTCCAGCGGAGGCAGAGAGCTACGGTCGCCGGAGACGAAGACGACGGCGACTAGAGGCGACTCTACGGGCTCCAACCGGGCGGAACGACACCACCGGAGAGTGGCGGAGGCCTTGGAAGGGTTGCCCTGGCCTGGGAAGGGCTGGAGCTGCGGAGACGACCCGAGGGGATCACCGGTGAGCTCAAGCTCGGGGACAGCGGCCCGCGTCTTGTCCGGCCGTGCTACGGCTTTCTATGCGCTCGTGGAGTGTGTGGGAGAGGAGGATGGTGCTCGAGGAGGCTGGGGGTGGCCTTATTTATAGCCGAGCAGCGAGGGGGTTTCGGGCTCCGCCGGTGGACACCTGTCAGTGGCGCCCGGCGACGAATGGCGTCAGTGAGAGAGGGATAAGAAGACGTAGCTCACGCGGGGACTGTTGGCGAACGGGGACGAGCACAGCGGTGAGAGGAAGACGACAAGCACAGTTTTGTCGTGCACTGTGGCGTTGGCCGGACTGTGCCCTTGCTTTTTGCGGCGAACTCCGGCATCGACGAGTGCCAGGGCGGAGTTAAGGGGGTCGGGACGGGGATGGTGGTGCGGTTTGGCACGCTCAGGCGGGCGAGGTAGCGAGCACGCATGCAACAGAGGTTCGGGCGGCGCTCAGAGCGCGTCAGCTGCATGCCAGCACACCTGGACGAACGCGGTCACCACGTGAACTATGACCTCAGGCTGACCTAAGCCCAAACTTCATGTCTAGCGTGTTGTCCATGGTAGTTTTGATTGTTACCATGCTTGGGTTTGGTTTCACGTGCAGTAGAAATGATTTTACACTCCTAGTAAGTTTTTGGACAGTAACTTTGGGAGTTTACTATGGTCAAACTACTAGGAGTTGAGGGCTGGGCTTTGGAGGCTAGCAATCATCTACTAAGGTGATGATGCACAATAAAAACCAGCTACAATGGAGCAAGTGAAATGGTAGTTGCTGTAGAAACTACCATTTCTGTCGAGAAAAGAAAATATTTTCTATAGCCAAAATATTTCAAGAAGTGATGAAATATTTTTGATCAGAAAGGTGCCCTAGGGTTCAAAGTATAATTGGGATTTTTCTCAGAATTTTAGGGACAAGAAAAATTGGGGTTGCTTTGGAGCACATTGAGCTAGCTAGGGTTTAGGAGGGGAAAATGAATATTTTTCATTAAAGAAAAATATTCCAAATGATATTTTGAGATGAACCAGAGATGGAGTGATGATTAGAGAGGGAGATGAAGCACTTGGGTGAAAGACAAGGGGTACCCAAGTGGTTAAGTCCATATAAAAAGATTCAAAACTCCAAAAATTCAAATGCAAACCAACTGAGAATCAGGCAAAGAAGAGG
The DNA here is from genome assembly GCF_018294505.1 of Triticum aestivum. Taxonomy (NCBI): domain Eukaryota; kingdom Viridiplantae; phylum Streptophyta; class Magnoliopsida; order Poales; family Poaceae; genus Triticum; species Triticum aestivum. The sequence continues at coordinate 656,147,277 of NC_057795.1, read as the reverse complement.
GGCAAAAACCAGGCTCTTACAAACCTCCCCCACTTAGGATGAATCTCGTCCTCGAGATTCAGTTGCTTGGGAAAACAAATCTGGGTAATGTGCCTGTAGAAATTCTTCCTGTTCCCACATTGATTCTGACTCTGTATGATGCTCCCACTTGACTTTGTAAAACTTCCATGCTTTACTGCGAGTGACCCTTTCCATCTGATCCAAAATTCTCACCGGTCTCTCTTCATACGTTAAGTCTTTTGCCAGCTCTATTTCTGTCATATCAGTCTTTTTCTCAGGCGGCGATATGTATCACCTCAACTGTGAGACATGAAACACGTTGTGCATGTCTGACAATTCAGGGGCTAGTTCCAACTGATATGAAACAGTACCCACTCTTGACATAACGGGAAATGGGCAAATAAATCTGGGTGCCAACTTTCCACGAGTCTGAAATCTCTTGACTCCTTTCATAGGTGTGACTCGAAGGTATACGTGTTCTCCGGGTTCAAAACTGATCTGTCGGTGCTTTGCATCATAATAACTCTTCTGTCGAGATTTGGCCAACTGCAATCTGTCTCTGATTTCCTTGACTTGCTTCTCGGCTTCCAGCATGAGATCCGTTCCGAAAATACGGCTATCTCTAGTTTGAGACCAATTTAAAGGAGTGCGGCACTTACGGCCATACAAAGCCTCATACGGTGACATCTTTAAACTGGTCTGGAAGCTATTGTTATAAGAGAAGTCGGCATAGGGCAAACAGTCTTCCCATTTAGGTCCTTGGGACAAAGCATAGGCTCGCAGCATATCTTCGAGTATTTGGTTTACCTGCTCTGTCTGTCCATCAGTCCAGGGATGATAAGCGGTACTGTATTTCAATGTTGTCCCCAAGGCTTGATGGAGACGGGACCAAAAAGTGGAGGTAAAATGTGAACCTCGGTAAAAAGTGATGGTTCAGGGAACTCCATGCAGACTGACTATTCTGGATACATACACCTGTGCAAGTTCATCTTCTCGATATGTGGTTCTGATTGGGATAAGGTGGGCCACCTTGTTTAATGTGTCCACTATGACCCAGATTGCGTCATTGCCCCGTCGAGTCTTAGGTAGTCATGTGATGAAATCCATACATACATCATCCCAATTCCATTGTGATACAGGCAGCGGTTGGAGAAGTCCGGCTGGCTTCTGATGCTCTGCCTTCACTTTGTTGCATATGTCGCAACAGGGCACGAAATAGGCAATGTCTTTCTTCATTCCATCCCACCAGAATATTTGTCGAAGGTCTTCATACATTTTCGTACCTCCAGGGTGAATTGAATATGAGGATTCGTGTGCTTCTGACAGGATCTTCTGCTTTAAATCCGCTTGATTGGGCACACAAATCCTTCCCTGGACTCGGAGGGTGCCGAACTGATCCCTCGAGAAATCGGAAGTCTGACTTGCTACCATATGCTTGACACATTTCTGCAGATCGGTGTCATCTGGCTGGGCCTAGCGGATCTTCCTCGGGTGTGGAGGTAACTTCCAAAATATTAGCAAGGCCAGCATCAACTATGACCAGGTTGAGCTGAGCAATCTCTTCTTGAAGTTGAGGAGGCAAGGATTCCAATATAACATTTAGACTAACGGGCTTTCGACTGAGCGCATCAGCAACCACGTTGGCCTTACCCGGGTGGTAATTTATTCCAAGGTCATAATCCTTGACTAACACAAGCCATCTTCATTGACGGAGATTTAAATTTGGCTGAGTAAATATACTCTTGAGACTTTTGTGATCTGTAAAAATTTAGCACCTCTTCCCGATGAGATAGTGTCTCCAAATTTTTAAAGCATGAACCACCGCGGCCAACTCCAAATCATGAGTAGGATAATTTCCCTCGTGGGGTCATAGCTGTCGTGAGGCATAGGCAACTACCTTGCCATCTTGCATAAGTACGCATCCAAGACCTTGTCTGGAAGCGTCGCAGTACACATCAAAACTACAGTAGATATCTGGAAGAGTCAATACAGGGGAAGTTGTCAGCCGTATCTTTAACTCGTTGAAAATTTTCTCACAGTCCTCAGTCCATTCAAACTTCTTATCCTTTTTTAGCAGCTCCATCATGGGTTTAGCAATCTTGGTGAATCCTTCAATGAAACGACGGGAGTATCCGGCTAATCCAAGAAAACTCCGGATCTGAGATACGGTTGTGGGTGGCAACCAATCGAGTACATCCTTTACTTTGCTTGGGTCCACGGCTATGCCTTCGGTGGATAGCACATGTCCAAGAAATCCAACTTGCTTGAGCCAAAACTCACATTTACTGAATTTGGCGTATAACTGATGTTCACGGAGTCGTTGTAACACTACTCGGAGGTGTTCTTTGTGCTCTTCTTCACTTCTTGAGTAAATAAGTATATCATCGATGAAGACTACCATGAACTTATCGAGGAAGTCCATGAATACTTTGTTCATCATATGCATGAAGAAGGCAGGGGCGTTGGTGAGACCAAAAGACATAACTGTATATTCATAAAGACCGTATCGAGTGGTGAATGCGGTCTTAGGAATATCCTCCTTTTTAATCTTGAGCTGATGGTATCCAGTCCGTAAATCAATCTTGGAGAATACCATGGCCCCACTGAGCTGATCAAACAGGTCATCAATTCTTGGCAGTGGATATTTGTTTTTGATTGTGGCGTCATTCAGCTGACGGTAATCCACACACATGCGGAGGCTGCCATCCTTTTTATCCACGAAGATAGCAGGTGATCCCCATGGTAAAGAGCTGGGACGGATATATCCTTTCTTGAGCATTTCATCAAGCTGTTTCTTTAGCTCCACTAATTCTGATGAAGGCATTCGGAAATACTTCTTGTGTATTGGTGCGGTTCCGGGCGCAAGATCTATTGCAAACTCAAGCTCTCGATCGGGTGGCATGCCTGGCAGTTCCTCGGGAAATACATCAGGAAACTCACTGACCACAGGAATTCCAACTCAGCCACAATGGTGAAGACCATTTCTTTCTTGGGTATACTTCTGCGAGCATAGAATTTAGTAGTCAGCCCTTTCTGACCGGTCAAAGTGACTTCTCGTGTCGCACAATTTATGCATACTTGATATTGAGTCAGCCAATTCATACCCAAGATAACATCCAACTTAGCAGACTCAATAATTATCAAAGATGTTGGAAAATAGACTCCGTTGATATCGACTGCCAGATTACGGCAGACCAGGTTGCTCCTGATTAAGGATCCCAGGGTTTGTACCAGCATATTCTTGCCCAAAAGCGAACAAGGAAATTTATTTTGGGCAACAAAACTCCGAGAAATAAAAGAGTGGGAAGCCCCAGAGTCAAATAAAATCACTGCAGGTATGTTATTAACAGAAAACATACCAATGACGACTTCGGGGTTCTCTTGGGCTTCATCGGCAGAGAGGTGATGAACGTACCCCGTGATGTTTTGCTGGTTCGGGCATGACTCCGTAAAATGGACTTGTGGCCTGAATATAGCATTCAACTTGTTGTTCTTGGGACACTGTTTGGCATAATGTCCGGTTTGCCCACAACTGAAGCAAGAATTGTTGCGCAGACGCTCCTCTTGCACTGGGTTGGTTACGACGTTCTTGACTTGAGTGGTGGTCTTGTTAACATTTTGTTGCCAATTGGGCTCGTATTCCACCTGAGTCTGTTGCCAGGTACGAGCCTTCTGTACTGGTTGTGCCTCCTTCCTTGGCTCAAACTTGTGCTTGTGATCGTGGTTAGCAGACCTATTATCTGATACAAGCTTGCGCTCCCTTTCAGCAATGAAAGCCTTGTTCACCAGGGTTTGGAAATCTGGGAAATCGAACATACTGAGAGTACATCGGAGTTGCGGGTTTAATCCACCAAGAAATTTATCAATCTTTCTTTCTTCAGTGGCCACGTCGTATAGGGAGTAACATGACAGATGATTGAATTTTTGCAAATATTCACCCACAGACTGATTTCCTTGAAGGAGCGCGAGAAATTCACGCTACTTAGTCTTCATAATTCCCGTAGGGATATGATATTTCCGGAATCGTTCCTTGAATTTTGACCAGGTGAATTCTTCATCAGCGGACCACATGGATTTTTCATTTTCCCACCATATGGCAGCATCGCCTTCAAGATAATGAGTTGCAAATGGAACATTATCTCCTTCTTCAGTATGAGCAATCTCAAGCTTCTTCTCCATAGTTCGCAACCAATCATCGGCATCCAAGGGTTCAATAGCCTGACTGAAACTGGGAGGCTTGGTCCTTTGAAAATCTGACAGCTCGGAGTGATGACCGGGTTGATTTCCATTTTGTCCAACGACAACATGAAAACTTCTTAATATTTCAATCAGATCATTATTCCGTCTTTCCTCAAACATACGCAGAATTTGCTCGGTGGAGGGCGGATTTGGTGGTGGAGGCGGTGGTGGAACGTACGGCTCGGGTGAGTGTCCTGCCTGTCGTGCGGAACGACGAACAGGAGAACACTCATGAACGTTGCTACTGCTTCCTCCCTGCATCATCCTATTGTGATTTTTCCCAAGGCAACGCAACCGAGATGAGAAACATTCAAAGAAAACTGGGGAAAACCAGCAACAAAAGCCCGAGAAAAAACCGAAATAACGAAGGAAAATATGGCGAATAAAATAGAGTTCCAACATAATTATACGTAGACTCATACATGAATGATAAACAACATGCCAGGTTCAACTACTCTCATACATGAAACGAAACATCATGACTCATACGACTACATCCGTACACCATCCTGATGACTGTGAATACTCCGAAGCTCTACTGGTGTGCTGGTGCTGCGGGGTCCTCTCCTGAAACGGACTCGGATCCTAAACTGGCATGGTTAACTGAGACCTCTGGGTTAAAGGTGACACGACGATGCTGCCTCGAGGGCTCTCCCTCCGGGGCAGGTGTAGGGTGAAGCATCGGGGCTACAGGAGTGGCGAGAAGTGAAACCTACTCAGCAGGAGCACTAAGCGGACTCACGGTCGCGGTGCCCGAGCTACTCGGAGGAGTAACCGGTGAAATAGGGGAACTAGAACTGGCTGGAATATAAGGAGTAAATCCCACAGATGATGGAACAGTGACAGATCTAGTAGAGACTAAAGCAGTACGGGCACGAGTCAGCTCTCAAGCCAGCTTGTGGATCATAAGATAGCTAGCAGTGATATAACGAAAAAGGTGGCTGGCAACACTATCAGACTCCGGATCAATGATAGGGAAACGGACACGACCATTATCATGCAGAGAAGGATAGTAGTAGAAACCTGGGTGGTTCTGCATCCGGACCTCATTGTAGCGAAGCTCAACAAGGACCTCAAATGCAGCAAACTGGACAGCCTGAGAGGCGGTAGAAGCGTAACCGCTCCAAGAGGTACAAGTGTAAGTGCTGGAATCGGAACTGGTGCGCAGAGTAACAACTGCATGATACTCATATACTGCTAGACGCTCCCGGTACACACGATAGGTTGGGTCATCACCGAGGGGGTACAGCCGACGCCACACGTTACGAAGGAGATGCGGCGACGTGTACGGCATCAGTTGCAACTGGCACGGATACGACACCAGAGCCATCTACACTCACAACCATTAGCAGGTTAGCATAGAAATTAAAACAAGTGCATGCAATGCAACAACCAGCTACAAATTCTACCGACACTCAACTACAACTCATATCTAGCGTTAGGTTAACACGTCGTAGTCTAGCTTGGCCTACACTCATTGCGGCTCTGACACCAAGAATTGTGGCACCCCGGCTTAGAGCAACCGGTTTACCATGCATTGCCAGCCCAGAGACCTTGTCTTCTGGCAACACACAACATCTTGGTACAGAAAACAACCACTTTATTGATGCTAGAGGAATAGAGTTTACATTACAACAGTTGGCGAGGCCAAGCAGCACACATGGTGCAGCTGAATAATATGTATATTATTTAGTAAACATAACAAGGCCTCGATCACGACAACTACGCAGCAGCGGAACAGCGTCATAGCGGAACTCCATAGCATAGGGACACCAATGTGGACACGATCTAGACTCGGACAGCACTCCTTCCAACGATACTTTCCTGAAATCTGGCATGACACGCCAGGTCAATACATTGAATGTACTTGCAAGCTCACAACAAGCATAAACATAATGACAAACAATATCATGACAATTAACCAATTCATAATAATGCAACAATATATATCCAACATGCTGTGACCATTCTCTTGTGATAAAAGTCCCTCGGATTGGCTTACCAAATGTGATCGCTCTGGGATCACAAACGTGCCATCCTAGAGACATCTCGTGATCCTTCCCGGCGATCACAACCACGACCAATAATTGGCCTCAAACCGTGATCCTTACGGCGATCACAACCACGACCAATATTTGGTCTCAAATAGTGATCCTTCCGGCGATCACAACCACGACCAACATCTGGTCCAAATCAACACGATGGCCTTCCAGCCACCAACAACAGTGCAAAATTCATAACTCAGTGTGGAAGGTTTATTAAATGTTGACCCATAGTGCGACCTACTTTCGAGCGTGTCATTAACCATGGACTCGGCTATCGATAGATTAATACACTCTGTAGAGTTAGTGCACTGGACCCACACCATGGAACCCATGGCCTCGCACTCCCATTCGGGTGGACCAACGGCATTCCAACGAAACCCCTCCATTGCCATGACACTCTCCCGGCCACTCCAACTTACTCCCCATCGAGCTAGTCCTGGGTGGCCCCGCGTCTACCAAAGACACAACGACAACTGTCGTGGCCAAACATAAACGATCCCACACGGGGACCCGGTACCATAAACTCAACAACGGGCACACAAGGTTATGGCTTCTTACTGGGCCAGGGTACAGCACGCCCATAACCTTCCCTAGTTGGAGGCACCGACCAAAGGCATGACAACGGAACGAATAAAGGCCATCCCATACCAGAAAATGTGGTTGCACTAGGAAAAACTCGATTCAGCGGCACCATGACCCGGTCAACAATGTATTCAAGTTGAGTGATTATCAGGTTCAACTTAAAATGAAAACAACCAGCGTCATAATGCCATGACATGCAGCACTAACATATCCATCACATATCAACGGAAATGACTGAGTCAACTATATCCACACTGAGCATAACAACTCATGATACTTCTCTGGTTAAGATCAAACTTCACTTCAAACAGAATCTTTTCTAGCAAATTTATCATTTTACTTATGCAAGAAAATAACTCCACTAATTATTTATATCCATAACCATATTATTCTTTCATCACTCAAAAATATATCCTAGTTTCTTTACCAACTAAACTAACTTCTTACTTTCTATAAATCAAGCATATTACTCAAAAAAAGCAATTAACAGAATATAAATATCATAATAATAATTTAAATGCATGGATAATCATTTGTTCAAGTAGAAAATCACAAATATTGTAATGGCACCATGAAAATGTTGTTGTGGCTTGCCTTAGTGCAGATCAGGTTCACAAGCCTCCTGGTGATCCTCAAGACAAGCCTGACCTTCTGAAAATATTTAAAAACTCAAAAAGAAATCATCAAGAAACCTTCCAAAATTCACCAGAAAATCTAGATAGCATGGAAAAATCCCATCTTTGTTGAGCTGCTAGATTTTTGAACAAAGAACACAATGCAAAAAGAATCAATTCATTTGGACTTATGGATAAAAAGTTTAGGCCGTTTGAAGCTCTCTTGAAATTTTGAATTTAAATAAACAGACTGAGCGGGGTGACGTCAAAGGTGTAAAGCTCAGGGGCGCCACCACTCATACCGCTTCGCGCGCGTACAGAGTGGCTGACTCGTGGGCCCCGCTAGTCAGGTGAGGTGGAGGGGGAGAGGGAAACAGAGAGCGGAAAGGTTTCGCCGGAGCGCACGCCGGCGGCGAGGGATCCTTGGCCAAAACGAGAGGGAGGGATCAAGAGAGGAGATGGAGGCGCACCTACCCGTACCCGTAGAATGGCTAGGGGTGGACGGACGGTGCCGGAATCAGCCTCTCCAGCGGAGGCAGAGAGCTACGGTCGCCGGAGACGAAGACGACGGCGACTAGAGGCGACTCCAGGGGCTCCAACCGGGCGGAACGGCACCACCGGAGAGTGGCGGGGGCCCTGGAAGGGTTGCCCTGGCCTGGGAAGGGCTGGAGCTGCGGAGACGACCCGAGGGGATCACCCACGAGCTCGAGCTCGGGGACGGTGGCCCGCGGACTGCCCGGCCGGGCTACGGCTTTCTACACGCTCGTGGAGTGTGTCCGGGAGGAGGATGGTGCTCGTGGAGGCTGGGGGTGGCCTTATTTATAGCCCAGCGGCGAGGGGGTTTCGGGCTCCGCCGGCGGACACCTGCCCGGGGCGCCCGGCGATGAACGACTTCAGTGGGAGAGGGAGAAGAAGACGTAGCTCACGCGGGGACTGTTGGCGAATGGGGACGAGCACAAGGGCGAGAGGAAGACGACGAGCACAGTGCGCCACACACTATGGTGTTGGCCGGACCATGCCCATGCCCGTTGCGGCGAGCTCCGGCGTCGGCGAGTGCCAGGGCAGAGTTAAGGGGGTCGAGACGATGATGGTGGCACGGTTTGGCACGCTCAGCCAGGCGGGGCAGCGAGAACGCGCGCAACAAAGCGCTCGGTGGCACTCAGAGCGTGTCGTTTGCATGCCAGCACGCCTGAACGAATGCGGTCACCACATGAACTATGACCTTAGGCCGACCTAAGCCCAAACTTTATGTCTGGCGTTTTGTCCGTGGTAGTTTTGAGTGTTACCACGCTTGGGTTTGGTTACAGGTGCGGGAGACATGATTTTACACTCCAGGTAAGTTTCTGGACAGTAACTTTGAGAGTTTACTGTGGTCAAACCACTGGGAGTTGAGGGCTGGGCTTTGGAGGCTAGCAATCATCTACTAAGGTGATGATGCACAAGAAATACCAGCTACAATGGAGCAAGTAAAATGGTAGTTGCTATAGAAACTACCATTTCTGTCCAGAAAAGAAAATATTTTCTGTAGCCAAAATATTCCAATAAGTGATGAAATATTTTTGCTCAAAAAGTGCCCTAGGGTTCAAAGAATAATTGGGATTTTTCTTAGAATTTTAGGGACAAGAAAAATTGGAGTTGCTTTGGAGCACATTGAGCTAGCTAGGGTTTAGGAGGGGAAAATGAATATTTTTCATTAAAGAAAAATATTCCAAATGATATTTTGAGATGAACTAGAGATGGAGTGATGATTAGAGAGGGAGATGAAGCACTTGGGTGAAAGAGAAGGGTTACCCAAGTGGTTAAGTCCATATGAAAAGATTCAAAACTCCAAAAATTCAAGGGTTATTTATCCTTTTGCCCTCAGTGGTGTCTATCTGCTCAGTTTTACCCTAAGATGCGAATTGTGCTCAGTTTTACCCCTAGTCCGTGTGCACCGACTTGTTCCGTGAACTCTGGCGTCTCCGTTAGGTCAATGTTTTGACTCGGCCCTTACAAGTTGGACCAGGCGGCAGAGACGACTAATTTTATTTAGACCATTGCATGCGAGGCTTGCGGGACCCAGTAGAGAGCCGTTGTGGGTGTGCTATATAAGCGGGCGACAGCGATGGTGACCACTGCGACAGAGAGCACGGCGCTGACCACGGCGAGAGAGTGAGAGCACGGTGGTGGGAAGCTAGCTGTGGAGGGCGCGGCGGCGTTGAGATCCTGTTCGGCTCCGAGCTCCATGTCTTCCACAAGCTCCCACACCACCTCTTGGATGCAGAGTCGGGCGCGTGTGGAGATGCATGTCTTCGTCTATCCACGGTGTCGGGCGAGCGTTGATCGGAGGGTTTCTCACACACTGAGGAACCAGAATCGTCCATCCTACGTGTGCAGCGAGAATGGGGTAAGAATCGGGGCAATTGCACCATTTTCGTGGTCGGGATCTTTCAGCAATGGGTTGATCTGTATCATGTTCATGCAGGTGACGTGCTTCTTTCTTTGGGTCGATGCTCTGGCCAAGACTCTGATAAATGAACTGCAAGAAGAGCATGAAGAATGGTTGCGCATTCTGCTCCGAACCGTAGTGGCCGTAGCACGAGCTCCGGAAGAAGAGATGGAGGGCGAAGCACGCACTAACAGAGAGCTAGCTGTTGAGCTTAGGATGTTGAAGAAGAAGGTTAGGAAGCTTGAAGATCAAGCACTACCAATACCCATTTGCAAATACTTTTGGGCATTTGTAGGTATGGTAATCGCACTGGTTGTAATGTTGAAAATGTATGGAAAGGCATGAATTATGGAGGAATTTGTAATCTTGAAATTGTATGAGAAATTCACCTAGTTTAAATGTTGGTCAAAGTTGTTTAAATGTTGAAAAAAAAAGAGAAGAAGTGACCAACATTTAAATATGTTGAAAAAAAGGAGAAGAAATGAAATGCAGCTCTCTGCTCTGCCTTTCTGTCAAAAAAAAGTTTGCTCTTGGGCCAAATTCAGAGCGTAGAGCCAAGTGCAGGCTAGACTAATGGGCCAACTGCATCCAATTCGGCCCATTCGGGGGTTCTCTTGCGTGTTTTTCTATTTTCTGTTCTGATTTAATTTAGGAAGTAAATCATAGTGCTGAAACTTTTTATGGAAGCTAATTGAATTATTCCAGAGCCAAACAATTAAGGTTAGAATTTTTTTGGAGCTATTTAATATTTAATACCAATTTAAGTAATCCAATTCAAATACACCGTGATTTAAATCAAAGACCAAAATGTCATGGAAAATGTGCCTTAGCTCTGGTAGAGGTTTACACCTGGTGCCAAAATAAATGAACCTTTTTTAAGGGCATTACATTGAGAAAAAACTAATTTGTCTGAAAATGAAGGGTGGAAAATGCACAAAAAATTGGTGCGGCTGGGGACTCGAACCCAGGACCGCATGGGTTTGTGGTGTTTAGGGCTGCGCTGGTAACCGCTAGGACAGATGGAAAGACTTTGACATGGGTAGGGAAGGAAGGTATACATAGTGAGACTGTGAAATTTGTCAAAAAAAATAGTGAGACCGTGAATGTTTGCACACGCGTGAGAGTGGTTTTCCTTTGTTTTGCACTGAAATTATGGAGAGTTGGAATGTTGAAAACGTATGTTTGCACTGCCACGTGGTTTTGGTTAGAGTGGCACTTGGTTTAGGGTTAGAGTGGCACTTGGTTTAGGATTTGAAGGGAATAAATTTGCATGTTAGTTCATGACTTATTTTTTTTGAATGAAATGGAGGGCTTCTCACCCCCTCCAATTTTCATTAATGAAAACCACAAGTTCTCGAACTTCATGACTTGGTTTAGGGAAGAAATTATATGTTTGGGCACGAACATTTTTTAACACACATAATAAACCCTAATAAATAACTTAGATAAGATGCAACACAAGTACCATTACAATAATAAGTCCACGGACAGTTCACGGACACATGACGAAACATGACACGACACGACACGCCATAGAAAAGCAACAAATAAAAAACGAAACAGTCTTCATCTTGACCTCCTTCTTCCACTTTGGCAGCGCGCGCCCCTTCAACACCGTCTTCATCTTCACACCTCCTCCTCCTCGTCATAGGGAAGGGAGTGCATCCCGGCTGGAGTGGGAAAGATGCTCTCGTAGTTGGTGTAGATGTTGTAGACGGTGAAGAAGATGGCCTCACAGCCGCACCAAAAGACTTGGCCGAGGAGCTCGCGCGTGTCAAACGGGTTGGTGAAGGTGACCATGAGCAGTAGGAGGATGCCGTCGCGGTCATGAACCTCGTTAAGGGTGAACATCCTCAGCGAGCCCCGTGGGAGGTGGGCATAGCCAGCTCTGAGGAAGGCACAGGTGAGTTCGACGAAACCCCTCCACCTTGAAATATCCCACACACGGAGCTCCCTCTCCACGAGCACGCCCGATGGGTAGCACAGCTCCGGCACGACAGGCGGACGGCTGAAGGTCAGCCCGTTGAACTGCATGGTCTCGCTTGGGGAGGGCTCGGTCGATTGGGTGTTTGAAGTTGGAGAGAATGGATCGGATCTGGCTTATGGGTGGGAGAGGAAGATAGGCACCCCATTTATAGGCCTGTGGGTGGGAGGGCAAGAGAGAAAGGATGAGAATGGTGCGTGTGTGAATCCGAACGTGTGTGTGTATCCGGACGCGTGTGTGTATCCGTTACGTTTTGCACTCTTAAATTTTTGCACAAAAACGATGCATGGGGCGCGTGCGTGCATTTGAATCACTGCATAGCTCTTTGACCGGATGGTGCATCTGACTCGCTGCCCTGAACCACCTAGCTGGCCTCGCTAGCCTAGCGCCCCTATCACGCCTCGCTCGCATGCATGCACGTCGCAGCCTCATGCGCATGCAAACCCACGTCACCGCCTCCCATGCATGCAAGGCCTGGAAAGGCTGAGATGGGCTATTTACTGCAGTCTCAGGCCCAGACAACAAGACGGCCCAACGGTCCATCCAGCGCGCCCGGTATTTGTGTAAAAAAAGAATCTCTCAGCCAATCAGATTGCATCTCGCGGATCGCCCCCCTCCTCCCCACAGATTCCTTCTAGAAGGGTTATATCGACGGCCCTTGATCGCCGGTAGGGTTAGATGAACGGTCCTTGTTCAGCGCTAGGGTTAGCAGGGTTTGGGAGGGGTTTGGAGTAGTCAAAGTTATGTTTGACCAGATTTCAAATGAGCATAATAAATTAAATAAAAATCAGAAAAATAAAAAACTTGCGCACATAGTCTTCTTATGTCATATACTAACGATTTAAGTTGATAAACATGGTTTACATACATTTAAACGATAAGTTCATGTGTATTGTGTGATATCTCGAGTATCTCAAACTCTCTTGTATGAAGTGAAGAGAAGTGTTTTGGGGAAATGAACATGAAAATTTCAAAAAAGTCACCACAGCTTCATTTTAGAGTGACTAAGAAGGATCTGGGCTTAGTTTTTCATTTTTGATGTTTTACACTTGTTTAAATCTTGGTCAAAGTTAAGTTTGACCAGAATTCAAATAAGCGAAACAAATTGAAAAATATCAAAAAATGGAAAAACCAGCGCACATAGTCCGTATATATAGAATATATGTTTAGGAAAGTTATTTGGCTGATTTAGACAAGGTCGGAAAAAACCTTGCTTAGAAATGAGGTCGTTTACCCTACCTTTGGACCCCTCATTTTAGCACATTTTTCATGAAAAATTCAAAAACCTCACCATAGCTTCATTTTGGATTGACTAAGAAGGGTCCAGGCTTAGTTCTTCATTTTGATGTTTTAGACTTGTTTAAATCTTGGTCAAAGTTAGGTTTGAACAGAATTCAAATGAGCAAAACAAAATTTTAAAAAATCAAAAAAAGGAAAAACCATGTGCTCATTCAAACATCATCCAACAGATTTAAACATCATGTCAAACATAATTCTAACATAGGTCCAACATCATCCAACAGAAATACAACATTATTCATAATGTTTCATAATTATTCATATATAGCATTCGGGCTTCTGTCGGTTCCTTGAGCTTCTTGCCATCACTTTGCTCCTCGTGCACCTTGTGCTCATTGCTTCTTCTCGTCTCCTCTTGGTTATCGGTACCTTGCGCGTCTTCTTCAAACCTATCATAGAGTTGTGCAAAACATAAAGGGTAATGAGATCATGTCAAGTGATAAATGTACAGTAGTATTTGACCCTTGCAAGATTTACATACCTAGCAGAACTCACAACAACAGAAGGTTGGTCACCATTTGGATCCTCACTTGGATCATCATTTGGAGCCTCACTTGGATCACCATGATCATCATTTGGAGCCTCACTTGGATCACCATGATCACTATTTGGAGCCTCACTTGGATCACCATTTGGAGCCTCACTTGAATCATTATTTGGAGGATATTTTGGATCATCGTTGAAATCATGCGGCTGTTGACCATCATCATTTCGAACCTCGTCAAAATCCTCATCTGATGCAACCGGCTGTTGGCCATCATTTTCATCATCTGTTGAGGCAACCGGCTGCTGACCAACATTTTCATCGAAGCCTTCATCGAAACTCTTTCCGAATGCTGGATCTACTGTGTTGTCACAATACTTACCGAAATGACCAGACCCACCACACCTTGTGCACTTACGCTTCCTCGCTCCAAGTCCATCTCCTTCACTGCGAGGTCTGATTCGACTCTTCCTTGGTCTACCTGCTGCTCTCTTCAGAACTGGAGCGCAAAGCTTGAATCCAGGGTCCACCATGTCCCATTGTTTTTTTCCCTCCATAGCAGGCAAGGCATAAGCATATGTGGCTTTGAACCTTGCAACAGAGTAGTAATCATGCACATACTGCTGCATGTTCCCTGCTGGACCTGGGAGAGAAGTGATGAAAAACAAGGCATGAATGCATGGCAACCCAGTTATCTACCATTGCCTACAACTGCAAGTTCTAGCTTCTAAATCCACTGGACATCTCCATTCCCTCTTCTCTTTATCCAAGTATGATATCTCTGCTGTGGTACCTGAGCAAAGAGTCATGTTCATTTTCAAGCCTGTTATTTTCTACTTCAGTTCATTCATCACGGCAGGGATGATAATGTGGCCCATGAATTTTGCCTCGGCTATTCCTGCACGATAATGAAATTTCTGCATGTATTCTATCCTTATCCTGTCAAGCAAATCCACCACATAATGACCCTTTAGCTTCCGGATCGTTGAGTTGAAAGACTCTCTAGATTATTGTGCACATAGTCAACTTTGCTCAGTTCACTGAATTGGGTTCTGGCCCATAACTTGGAGTGGTGTGTTTTCAAGTATTCTTTCACTTTGGGATTCATGTACAACTGCCTCAAGCGGTAGTTGTGCTTCTTCACACTGCAAGTCAAAGATGCTGGCCATAAATTGTCGGTATACACCTTTCCTTTGAATTTCTTCATGAAATTTGCAGCAAGGTGACGCATGCATTCCCTATCCTCTACTCCAGGGAACACATTGTCCACGGCCACTTCTAAACCTTTGCAGGCATCTGTATGAATGACCAACCCATTGGGATGTGCAATAGCCTGGCGCAGATTATGCAAAACCCAAGTCCAGCTCTCCTCAGACTTTGTCTCCAGCACACCGTAGGCAATTGGAAATACAAAACTGTGTGCATCAACTGCACAAGCTGCTACTAACTGTCCTTTAAACCTCCCCATGAGAAAAGTGGCATCAATAGCCAAATAAGGCATGCAGCCTGCCAAAAAACCCCGGCGACAAGCCTCAAAGCAAACAAGAAGCCTCCTAAAGCATTCCTTGGTCTTTGTCACTCCCCTGAATGTGTACTCCACGGTGTGGTGATCAATATCTACAATACTACCTAGGCTTGTCCTCTCCACTTCACCTTTGAATGAATACAACAATTGAAAACTTTCCTGCCAGTTACCATAAATAGAATCCATAGCATGTTGTTTACCACTGAACAACCTCATGTATGGTAAATCTATCTTGAACTTATCTTTGATGTTCTTCTGCAATTCCTTTGGACCCACTTGCTGGTTTTCTTTCACCCACTTCTTTACTTCTTCTGCCAACCATCTTGAATTGGCTCTACTGATTGTATCCTTCCTAAGGGTTGATTCCTGGCATGTGTGCTTAAAAGGGTTCACTTTGACCTGAACATTAGTGCTATTTCGCATTTTAGATGCGAACAGCCTCCATGGACAACCCTCAGTCGGACAGTGCACTCTGTAACGTACTTGATCACTCTTGTCAACTTTGAAAGTACGTTCTACCTTGATGCAGTATATCACAAGTGCATTTCTACACTCATTCATGGATGCAAAAACTGTACCTTCTTCCATATGAGGGTTCAAAGGGTCCCATTCAACAGCTACAAGTTCTTCGTCCTCACCCACCGCGTCATCATCCACATGGACTGCATTGTGAGCCTCATCTTGGTTATCAGCCTGAGGTACCCATCATAAATTCCGAATAACATCATAATATAGCTTCTCTTCATCAACCCCAGAATTGTAGTCATCAGGCTCCACTTCAAGGGGGGCCCTACTGCTGTTGCCCACACTTGTCGAGCCACCACGTTGCCGTGCACCAACTGAACTGTTCTGGCTAAAGATTCCATTACGATGACTTGGTTCTCCCCGAGATGTTGCACCCGTCATCCATTTCGCCCTAGGGTTCTTCCTCCATGGACATTAGTGCACCAACAGGAGGCGAGAGTTACCCCTCGGGAACCTAGTCGTGGACGCGGCGGATCTCCGGAACGATGCCTGCCTCGCCAAATACTCCGGGGTCGCTGCTGCTCACCATTTCGCCCTAGGGTTCTTCCTCCTAGTTCAAATAGCTCTAGCAGCCCCCCACCTTTGAGCGCTCCGGTCGGGGGCACGGAAGGAGGCCGCGCCGCGGGTCGAGCAGGTGGCGGGCGCCCCACCCGTGGCGTCGCAGGAAGGTGGCGGGCGTCGCAGGTAGTCGTGGAGCATAGGCGCAGGACGGTAGAGGTGGAGTAGGCCGTGCAGCTGGTGGCAGGGCAGGTGTTGGCCGCGGCGCAAGTGGCAGCGGCGGCGCAGGGCAGCTGGTCGGCAGGGAAGCAGATGGGCAGAGTGAGCTACAAATGATTTGGGGATTTAGTTGCACGGGCCTACATGTTAGCTCCGGACCCACGTCCACGCGGTCCCACGTGTAAGCTCTGGACCCACAACCACTAACGCTGGTGGACGGGATGGACTCAAATATGGTCGTTTGGCCTCGTCAGAGTAGTTGTGCATGGACTAGGGGCAAAACTGAGCACAATTTGCATCTGACGGCAAAACTGAGCACAGAGACACCACTGAGGGCAAAAGGATAATTAACCCAAAATTCAAATGCAAACCAACTAAGAATCAAGCAAACAAGAGGGGCAGAAACCAGGCTGTCACAGAAACTGAGTGGTCTTGAAAATAGTGCACTACCTTCTTCGTTGTCAAATAGATACCATAGAGAAGCTTCTGATAATGAGGATACCTCTACTTGGACGGAGTCAAAACCTCAGAGATATAATACACTGGGCGTTGAACTCTATAAGCATTGCCTTCTTCTTCTCGCTCCACTATGAGAACTGCGTTGACAACTTGACCAGTGGCTGCAATGTACAACAGAAGAGGCTCTTTGCTGTTTGGAGCAGCAAGCATCGGCTGGGTGGAGAGCAGGCTTTGATCTCAACAAACGCTGCTTCGGCTTCAGGGGTCCACTCGAACTTATCGGATTTCTTCATCAGTCGGTAAAGTGGCAGTGCCTTCTCACCGAGGCGAGAAATGAACCGACTTAGTGTTGCGAGACAACCTGTGAGCTTCTAACATCATGCACACGCATGGGGCGTTTTGTTTGGAGAATTGCGCCAATCTTCTTAGGATTGGCATCTATCCCTCACTCAGAAACGAGGAAACCGAGTAACTTGCCTCTAGGTACTCCGAATGTGCATTTGGACGGGTTCAGCTTGATGTCATACTTTCTCAAATTGGCAAAGGTTTCAGTGAGGTCAATCAACAGGTCGAAACCTTTACACGACTTGACCATGATGTCATCCATATACGCCTCCACATTCTGACTGATCTGAGTGAGCGGACACTTTTGAATCATGCGCATAAATGTGGCACCATCGTTTTTTAGACCGAATGGCATGGTGACATAGCAAAAACACCCGAACGGGGTGATGAAGGCCATTTTTATTTCATCTGGTCCATACATTCGGACCTGATGGTGTCTGGAATAAGCATCAAGAAAAGACAAATGCTCGCATCCTGTAGTCGAGTCGACTATCTGATTGATGCGGGGGAGCAGAAAATGGTCTTTCGGGCAGGCCCGATTGATATGCTTGGAGTCAATGCACATGCGGAGTGATTTATCCCTCTTGGGCACCATGACGACGTTGGCGAGCCACTTGGAGTGGTATATCTCGCATATGAACTCAGCTTCCAGGAGCCAAGCCACTTCCTCACCGATCGCCTTCCTTTTCTCTGCCGTAGACCGGCGGAGATGCACTTTGACATGTTTGGCCTTTGAGTCGACACACAAACAATGCTCGGCCAGTCCCCTGGGTACCTGGCATGTCAGATGGTTTCCATGCAAAGATGTCCCAGTTCTCATAGAGGAACTGGATGAGCGTGGCTTCCTATTTGCTATCGAGTGTCGTCGAGATGTTGGTCGGAGCAGCTATGGGATCTTCCGGGTGAATGTGAACTTGTTTGGTTTCTCCAGCCGACTAAAAAGTAGACTCAGAAGCGGGCTTCTTAGAGTGGAGTAGATCACTCAGATCGGCGTTCTTCTTGTATTCTTCTAGCTCCACCACAACCATCTGTTCATCAGCAATCTTAGATCCCTTCTGGAGACATTCCTTAGCTCTCTGCCTATTCCCAGTGAAAGTGATCACGCCCTTGGGTCCGGGCATCTTCAACTTAAGGTACATGTAACATGGGCTGGCCATGAAATGAGCATATGCTGGTCGGCCCAGAATTGCATGATAGGCACCGTGAAAGTCTACTACCTCAAACGTCAACTTTTCCTTGCGAAAATTCTTCGATTCACTAAAAACTACATTCAAAGCAATCTGACCGAGTGACTTTTCCTTTTTCCCCGGGATGACTCCATGAAACTGCATGTTACTTTCAACGAGTCAGGACATCCGAATGCCCATCCCTTGGAGGGTCTCTGCATAGAGAATGTTGAAGCCATTGCCACCATCCATGAGAACCTTGCGCAGCCGAGTGCCTCCGACAACTGGATCCACCACCAGCGCCTGCCACCCAAGGATGTCTACATGAGCTGGGTGATCTGACTGATCAAAGGTCATGGGGGTCTTCGACCACTTAAGATACGTAGTGACTTCTGGAACAGCCATATTCACCTCTCGGTTGATGACTTTCAGTCGACTCTTACTCTCAATGTCAGCAAAAATCATCAAAGTAGCATTGCCCCTCGGATGCGGCTTTTTCCTCGTCATCATCTTTGTTAGAGCCCTTTTCACTCGACTGACCCTCACGAAACTATTGAATCAAAAATCTGCAATATCGAGTGGTGTGCTTGGGCAAAATCAGATTTCCTTCCGCACCTTTCTTTGTGTGAATGGCACACGGTAAATCCAAGATGTCCTGGCCTGACAGATTTTTCTTATTCTTCAGGACCCATTGCTCTTTGGCTTTTCCCTTGAACTTGCCCTAAGCGGCAATTGCTGCTGCTTCCACTAGACCTGCAGCCTCAGCTTTGCGCTTCTGCTTTTGACTGGGATTGGGATTGTTGGTCTCATGCTCATTAACTTTCCTTTGCCGCTGCGGAGGCGGTCTTCTTCTTCGCCATTCGCATACTGAGTGGCAATCTCCATCATTCGTTTCATGGTCAAAGTGCCAGACCGTCCAAACTTCAGATTGAGTTCTCTGTATCTGACGCCTTCCTTAAAGGAACAAACAACTTGATGTTCAGAAACATTCTCTACCACATGGTGAAGTGTAGTCCAACGCTGGATGTAATCCCTCAAGGTTTCATTCGGATTTTGGACACAAAGTCGCAACTGTGCAACCCAGCAGGACGCTTGCAAGTGCCTTCGAATGTCTTGATGAACACTCGAGCCAAATCCTCCCAGCAGTATATACTGGCGGGAGCCAACTGGTTCAACCATGCTCGAGCTGACCCTTCAAGCATTAAAGGTAGGTGCTTCATTGCAACATAATCATTTGCTCCGCCTATCAGCACAACCACTCGGTAATCTTCTAACCATGTATCTGGCTTTGACTCACCGGGGAACTTGTTCACGCCTGTAGCTAATCTGAAGTTAGGTGGAATCTCAGTGGTCCGGATGGCCCTGCTGAAACACTCAGGCCCAGACATGTGGATGCTACTTCCACTCGGATAATCTCTATCCAAGCCCTCTCGGTGAGCCCTACCGTTCTCGACTAAATTCTGCACAAGGACTGACCTTGCATTGAATCCTGGGTCGCGGGGGTCGATTGGAATTCTCCGCTCATCACCATATGGGCGCCTGTCTTTATACCTTTGGGGCGCGTACGAACCACCCCTCGGAGGGGGCGTGGGCACTCGACGACGGTCGTCACGGTGATATCGAGGATCAAACTTCCCGTGGCCTCGATCCAGGTACTGGTCCTGGTGATAACCATGATCTTCACGCCGCAGATGCGATCTCGGGCTATGCGCAGACTGAACCGTGTCCGCCCTCACAAACCTGCTATAAATCCGGTTGTGCGACTAAGAAACAGCTGAATTCTATTCCCCAGCTGCCCTGAGCAGCGTCCGAATCTTTTCTAGGCCTCTTCCAGCCTCTGAATGGGATGGTTGGATTTGCAATACGGGCGGCTGCTGCAACATTCTGAATTGGAGTGCGGTATACCTGGCACTCATCTCGAGATCCAATGGGGAACAATTGTCGTTGTCGTTGACTGGGATTTGGAGATGGCATGCGAGGCCGGTCATTGAGTAACTTCTGGAGATCCTCCAGACGTGCACGTTCAGCCAGAGTGGCCACGCATGCGGCCTCTAAACCCTGAGCCTCGGTGGTCTCCCCAACAATGGGCGTCTGGAGAGCTTGCTCGTTAATGCGCTGCAATTCTTCTCTTTGCTCCGCAGTGAGGGCCTGCGGGTAATACTCGTCGTTCCCGTGCGACGGGCCGCCAATTTCACCCCCACCACGGGGGGAACCTGGTGGGCTACGCCGGGACCCAATCACGAGGACCTCCGCCATCGGGTTGTTACTTTCGCACTCAGAAAGCGTATCCGAGTGACCAGTCGACAGATCGAACAAGCCATAAAGTGACTCATCGGGCTCGATCGCCGCGATCTGAGGAGTGGACGATTGAAGAGCCACTGCATGGTTCACCCACCGCTGGAGCCACGAGTGACCAGATCGCTTGCGACGGCGAGCAGTGGGGAGAGAAGACGCCACCAGAGCCGACCGATATTGAGTCCACGACTGCCGCAAGAGGACGCCGCAGGCACTCGCACGGAAGTGCGCCGCTCCGCGAATAGGAGCGCCTCGACGTCGAGGGGGGCTTTCTGGAGACAGGCCGAATCGTCAACGATGAAGGTGAGCACGCCGAGATGGATCTCGTGGCCGAAAGACAATCCACCGCCCGAAACCATGTCGATGGAGATCGGAGAATGCAACCTCGTCAGAAGTCGCTCAGACGCCTGCCCCACGATGGGCGCTAATTGTCGTGGGAACGAATCTGGCAGTAGAGGTAGGGGGTATGTAGGAGAGGGCAGAGTCTAGCTACGACGAGATTGTAAACTCAGATTTACGAGTTCGGGCCCCTCTCGGAGGAGGTAACAGCCCTACGTCTTGGGTGCCTCAGAGGCTTTGTTGATTGAAGTGTTGAGTTACAGGGGTGTGAACCCTTGTACAGGAGGAAGAGGATGACTTATATAGAGCCCGCTAACCCCTCGAATGCCTATGTAACGCAAGGGTTCAATGTGTCCATGAAAACACGGGCGTTACTGGTAACGCTTACAATTAATAATCATTACAGCGACGAACTGATCGCCTGTCCGTTGCCATCTCAGAGTGGCTCTAGACCTTCTACTCCTCAAGTGAAACCTTGATACGTCAAGTGAATCATGACAGTAGAGTGGCGAGGTATAATCCGAGTGGAACTGGTCGTCGAGTGGCTTCTCAGCAGTGCTCATTCCAGTCAACACATCCTTCATTTGAGTATGTAAAATTTGGGTACTTGTATGTGATGTCCTTGGGTAGGCCTTGTAGATCAAGCCTAGTACCCTACCCTACCTCAGGTACATGTCATCGTCATCTCTCGCGATGCAAGAGAAAGGGATGGTTTAATGGAAAACCGTCTTTTACCAATGTTTTACTTTTTTGTTGTACTACAAATAAAACAAGGATGCGCCCTGGTACGGTACCAGTTGTTGTTGTCCGTCACATGGGAGGAACAGAGGGAGTCCTTTTTTTTCTCCACGCGCGAGAAGAGACAGGTTCTTCATGTCGCCAGCATGTACTGCTTCCCTCGTCATCCTGTTGTGAATCTTGGACATGTTGCGCTTGCGCCAGTGAGAGCCTACGCATGCAAGAGAATCTTGACCAAAAATGTAAAAACAAACGACGTGACATGTGCTGCAGGTGCGCACCCGAGCCAAAGCCAAAGCCTGCTGATAAATAGGCCAGTCATCGGATAATAATAACAATAGTAAATGAAAAAGAAGACCTACCCCGTGAATTGTGTTCTACAGAGAATCTTCTCCATTTGGACTCACTCTAGTATAGATGGACTCTGGACTAGGAATCAGCTAGTTCAGGAGATGGTGGGATTAAGATAGACATTGCCGGTGGGAAGGAGTGAGAGAGGCGAGCTTAATTTGCGCAAGCTTATAATTAGCCAAAGGTTACAAAAAGGCAAGATCCGGGAACAGTTGCGGCGCTGCTGCTGCTGCTGCTTGCTGCGCCCACACCTTGACACATCCACCATCGATCGCATTATTACCGAAAAAGGATTTCCCCCGCTTTATATACAAAGCAACCAACCAAGCCGTACAAGGATAGGTGCTGGGGCGGAAGCAGCACAGTCACGCCCAAAAGAAACGATAGAGAAAGAGAAAAGGAAACAAATGCCGACAACGGCGGATCAACGAAAACGAAGAAGCCTCGCGAACGCTGCGCCCACCGGAATCTTCCACTAGTCTCCAAGACTCCGAAGGGCCGGCACATATCAACACCTCCAAGAAGGATCGCGACGATGACGACGCTGCTGCCAAGGGTTTTCCTCGGTACACGACGAGGCGAGAGGAAGGGTAGCCCCCGACGCCCTCCCGGAAGGTCAGGAGGCACCCACAGGCGCCACCGCGCCGGTGTCGGCCAAGCCGACAGGGGTTTCCCCCGATCCCAACCCGCACCTCGGGCGCTCCAGAGCCAGCCACCAAACCAACCACCAGCCAGCGCCAACACGGTCAAGAGGCCCCACACCGTCTCACCACGACACCGCGAAGTGAGGACAACACGGCGAAGAATCAGAGCCGGGACTAGGGCAGCAGCACCGTCGGCACGCGGGAGGGCCCCACCTCCACCGTCAGCGACGGTAGCCGTCCGGACGCAATAGCAGGAGCACACCAGGCCCGTAAAGCTCCCGCCCTTGCGCTGCTGCCGGCACGCCATCGACGCCGCCGCCCACATCCGAGCCGCTCCTCCTCCACACCGAGCCGCAGACAGCAAGGCCACGCCGGCGCCGGCCCGCTAGGACCCAGATGGGGCCCTAAGGGCTCAGATCTGGGCCGGGGGCGCGCCGCCGGCCACCAGCACCACCAGGCCACCCCGTCACCAAGAGGCAGCGCCACCACCGCGCCGGCCGCCGGCCCCTGCCACCAAGACGCCGGACCACCGCCAGCCGAGCTGCACCCGCCGCCGAGCCCTGCCTCGGGAAGGGCGCTGCGCGGGGGGGAAAAGAGGGCCCGCCGCCGCCGAGCCACCCGGCCAGATCCGGGGGCGCCGTCCGGCGGCGGCGGGGGAGGGAGAACGGAGGGGTGGAGGCGAGGAGAGGATGCGGAGGAGCCGCCCCGGCCGCCGCCCGGGGAGGCGGCGCGAGGCGGAGTCGGGAGAGGGGTCGAGGTGACCGAGTGGCTTGTATAGACGCTAATCGATCGCATTATTTCGACAGGCCAACGTAGCAAACCAAGAGGCACGGACAAGTCAGCCAGGCACGCCCAGCTCGCCGTGCTACACAACGCACGCAAAACGAACCGCGGATGTGCATGCTAAAAAAACTGGCCGCGCCGCGGGGAGCTCCGGGCCTGCCTCCCGTCGCGAGCGAGCAGTCGTCGTCGACCAATCGAATCGAGCCGAGCGAACGGGTGCGCGCTGCTTTCGCGCGGACGATACGACCGGAGTTGGAGTTGATACGCCATGAATGGTGATAGTGATACAGACCGTGGTGCCGGCTGCCGTGGATGGAGAGATCGATCCATCACACAAACGCGTCGTGCAGCTCGTGCCCGCGTTCACTGCCCGTGCATATTGCATGTTGCAAACTTTCCTAGTCCGCGCCATGGTTTTCTTTTTTCACTCTGAGACAGCAAGTCTAATCATGCATCCATGCTAGGAGTAGGTAGCAAGCGAACCTAGCGATGCATGCATCTAGACCTCGGAGTATAGAGTAGAGCAGTATGCTTCACCGATAGCAGTGCTGACAGAGGAAAAGGAGAAAAAGAGGAAACTTTAAAGCATCTTCAATAGCTGCCTTATTTTAGGACATCAAATTTACATGGATTAAAATTTACATATTTTTTCGTAGTTCAAATTATGGTCAAAATATGATCAAAAAATACAAACGGACTAGTAAACCAGAACGGAGATAGTACTAGCAATGATTTCATGCGTGTTTGCACTGTTGAAATGATGTTACTCCATACAAATATTTGTGGTGGCATTACCAAGCCGCGAGTGGCCTATGTGATGATTTTGATCCCCGGTTTGGCAAAAGCTGCGTGCCAGTCCTTTTGGCCCTCTAGCAATCAAACGCTACGCACAAACTAAGGATATATGATAATATGAAAGCCAACTTTCATTCGTATCCCCGCTGTGCCAAAGTAAATGTACTCAGTGGGTTGTTAGAATATAATCCGAGGCCACTGTCGATCATCCGAGGACCAAGCAATCACAAAAGCACGACACCGAGATTTGTTAACGAGGTTCACCGATATGGCTACATCCCCGGGGCCTGATTACGGGCGCTCCTCCCCGTGACACCGTCACAATACCGCACCCGGTCGCCCTGGACACCGGCACATGCCGCCGGCTTCCCCTGCGTTCCGGTGCTATTATGTTGGCATAGGTTACATCGTGTGTCTACCCCCGCTATATAAGAGAGGCCTAGGATACAAGTGTCCTACTAGGACACGACTCCACATCCTATGTAAACACGATACAACTACAAGTCCAACTGTAACCTACCTTGTACACTATATTCGACACAACTCTAACAAACTCCACCTTGGCGAATATTTTCCACCACCTTGAGTTCGTCCATGCTCAAACTTCCATGTACATTGGACTTGAGTTTATCCCATGAGCACCGCTGCTACTCCAAAGACTCCATGTGACTCCATCTGCAACTTGTAGTCCCTTCTTTTCTTGACCACCATCAACACTCGAGCAAAATTAAGTTCCTTGTTACTCTAGCTTGTGCTTCCAACTTTCAGAGTATCAGTCCAACGCCATCACACACTAATCACTGACCTGCGTGAAAGTGAACAACTCACATATTGGGTGTCACACGTAAGAGTTACCTGAACTCAATATCACCGCTCCTTTCTTGACCGTCTGTCTGAAACTTGAAAGAATTTCACCGTTGCTTGTAGTCATCCCGAGTCAAATTCGCAGTTGTCTCACCACATGTATGACCACCAGAGCCCTGGCCCGTCTCCATGTCCCGTGCATACCGCACGCCTCGTCGCTATTACCGCGTCGAGCCTCCGCTGTCCCGGTCAAGTCTCAAGGGTCACCAAACCACACCACTCGATCCCCACTGCAGAGTACCACCGATCATCACCGACCGATGACGAGTTTCACGCTTCCATCAGACCACTGGGCTCCAGTCTGAACTACGTGTCACTCGCTTTTTTTCTCTTTGCTGAATAGGCTTCGATTCTCTGGATCCTTACACCGTAGCCCCTCAATCCAGCTCCACCTCCAACATGACTCCATGGTAGATGATCAGTCCACCCTCGCGTCCCGTCGACTTCAAGCTCACATGCGTACGCCATCTTGAATCAACCCCACGCCATAGTCTTGTCGAAGTCACATAAGCCTCGGGCTTGTGACACGTGTTTCCACACCCAGAAGTCGGTCACCATCAGCATCACGCTCCTACGTCGTCTTCGCCGATCCCACCACCGTCTTCTGTACCAACCGACTCATGTCGATCCGTCAGACTGTCCAGTCTGACCCAGCCGAACTATTCCGGCTGCACGACACGCTCAAGGCTCCCAAATCATCTTCCGTGAATCTCCATCCATAACATGATAATTCCATCTTAACTGACATGACTTCCCGCAACACCCTCAAGCATCCATGTTGTGCCAACAAATCTTTCACCCTGTCTTCCGTAACCCAAGGTTTTCAGTTCCGTCGAACTTCTCCACCTCAAACCAGGTACCCGTTGACGTCATGGTCCTTCGTACGGCTGACCCTGTGAAAAAATTTCTAAGCTTTGCACGCGATTCCTCAAGTACACAAACACCGCGTACTACTAATAGTAGCTAACTAGCTGGTCTTCACGTGTTGGCTCCCTGCATTGGCCTTAACTCCTGATGCTAGCGCTGCATTTGCCAAAGCCCCGATGGATGTACCAATGGATTTTTCCTTCGCTTGATTTGATCTGCTGTCTGTGTCACATCAGGACTCGGTCTTGTTTTTGTCTTCAAACAAATCTCCGGTTTCGATTCCTTTCGCCTGCGGTACGCGGCCTGTTACGCCGCCTGTCCTGTACGTGTACATGACTCTCTTCCGCCACCCGGGCCGCTGCCCACGCGGGCTTCCGCAAGTATCGATCAACCGATCTGCTCCTTCCTGCCTGCCTGCCCGCCCGTGCGCGGTGCGCCGCCGCACGCCTAGCTTGTGCACACGTATGTTCCTCTAAATCAACTTTCACAGCCTCTTCGTAACCTTGCTCATGATACCACTTGTTAGAATATAATCCGAGGCCACTGTCGATCATCCGAAGACCAAGCAATCACAAAAGCACAACACCGAAATTTGTTAACGAGGTTCACCGATATGGCTACATCCCCGGGGCCTGACTACGGGTGCTCCTCCCCGTGACACCGTCACAATACGGCACCCGGTCGCCCTGGACACCGGCACATGCCGCCGGCTTCCCCTGCGTTCCGGTGCTATTATGTTGGCATAGGTTACATCGTGTGTCTACCCCCGCTATATAAAAGAGGCCTAGAATACAAGTGTCCTACTAGGACACGACTCCACATCCTATGTAAACACGATACAACTACAAGTCCAACTGTAACCTACCTTGTACACTATATTCGACACAACTCTAACAAGAGGCACTATGAAGCAAGTACTGGTGTGGGTGTAACCCACTTCAGCAACGGTTTATTGGCTAGTGTTATCAATCCCATGTAGTACTGCGTTGAGCCGAGAACGGTAGCGTTTGATCATAAAAATGCAAAATGTTGAGCCGAGAACGGTAGCGTTTGATCATAAAAATACAAAATGTGCAAATCAAAATCTACGGTTGACCTCTTTGCCGGGCTAGTAGAGGCAGTCCTTGTTAACTAACCCAAACAAACACCCAAATGCGCAAACTCCAAAGCTAGCATTTCCCCGGACATAACCGGATGGGACACCCCAAACTACTCCACACAAACTACTTGCTAGCACGGTGAGCGATCTACGGGTCCGCAAGCACGTCGGGACAGAGACAAGCTTCCAGCTCTCCTCGCCGAGTCACCGCGCCAGTTTACATGGCACAAAGCCGGCTGGCTGGTGCGTGTGCTGCCAATGCCATTGGCAGGGCATGGAGGAGACCAAATTCACTGTTTTGACTCTTTTTCGTTAGTTTAGCACGATCTGACCTATCTGTAAAAGTTTTTCGGATCTGACCCTTTTCCTACTGCCATTGTCTATGGCGGTAGGGTAACACACGCTACCGCCAAGGCCTTTGGCGGCAGGACTTATCTGCACCGTCGCTTTCATTTTTTGCAGAAAGGACCCTACCGCCGCAGTCAATGGCGGTAGGACGCGTAACCCTACCGCCATAGCCTATGACGGTAGGGTCCTTTTTGCAAAAAAATGAATCTTTTATTGCATGTGTGCCCTTATTATAATTACATGCATGCCCCTACTACCAAAGACCATGGCGGTAGGGTCCTTTCACATCGAACGGGCATGACGGTGTAAGTAAGTCCTACCGCCAAAGGCCTTGGCGGTACGGCGTGTTACCCTACCGTCATAGACAATGGCGGTAGGAAAAGGGTCAGATCCGAAAAACTTTTGCACATAGAGTCAAATCGTGCTTAAGTTAAGAAAAAGGGTCAAAACAGTGAATTTGGCCCATAGAGGACGCAAATATGTGCATGCAGCGTCTAGCCCTGCACGGCTACACCACCCCTGGGCCATGCTAAGATAAGCTAGGCGCGCGGACCCGGCCATGCACGCATCCAGCTGACCCGGCCAGTGCCAACTCGAAAGCGATCGACTGAATTTTCCCGAAGAAGCCGGGGGGCGCGCTGCACACATAGCCGAGTAGCTAGCTAGCTAGCCTGCTGCGACGGCCAGCGAATGGTCGGCAGATCTTGCCAAGTTGCCAAGCAGGGGCTGCTGTCTGCTGCATAGGTAGGGGTAGTGACTAGTGAGTGGACGAGTAGCCACATCACGAACACAAAAGTGAGTGATATCGACGGGATTCTCGGACCCCACGTCAAACGCTTGCTGATGCACGTCAAAAGATGTGGCAAGCAACAGCTGTTGTGTTTATTTTGCTTGGCATGCACATCTTTTTGATCGGATGGTGCAGGTTTAGGACATGTTTCTAGATTATTAAGAATGAGAAATGCGGAAACAGAGAAAGGAGGGAGAATTTGACATAAATATAAGTGCAAAACAATGGATTTAAAATGAGTCATAGCCGCTGATATTGGCATCTAGATGAATAACTTGAAAATTGTCCGAACTGTATATGGAAAAAAAAAAGAGGTCTGAGTAAATGTCGAATCAGTAATAAAGTAACCGTTCGACGTGCTATTCTTCACTCGATCACGACGGATGAGCTCGTGGATTCGCCTTCGCCTGCCACTTCGGCTCCTGTGGCGGGTAGGAAAATCATGGTGCCTCGACACTAGCTAGTAGATAGGTAAAGCTCTAGTCATTGTAGGGACAGAGCTCGGACCATTGACGCTTTCTCTTCGAGCAGGTTTGATCCTTCTCAAGTTCGTCTATCCAGGCAAATTAGTTGAAACTTTGACATTGATTCCTGATCCTCGGAACATTACTACAAGAGGATTTGATCCTTCTCAAGTACTACTGGTTGCAGAATCACAGAATGACACTTTAGCTAGCTGGCCATGCTATCCAGACAAAACGAAAACGAAACTTTCAACTCAGCACCTTCTCCATTTTACTACTCCCTCCGTTCCTAAATATAAGTCTTTATAGAGATTTCACTATGAACTACATAAGAAGCAAAATGAGTGAATCTATACTTAAAATGCATCTATATACATCCGTATGTGGTTTATAGTGAAATCTATACAAAGACTTATATTTAGGAACGGAGGGAGTAGTATTTATAGTACTCTAAAAAGAATTACTACTATATAGTAACGGAGACGTAGGGGTAAGATTAAGCGAGTGCTCTAGGCAATCAGATAGGAGCCTAATCTAACTAGCTAGCGTTCTGGATGCTGAACACACTATGGAGATGTCAGCTTGGGGCTTTTCCTTTTTTGAGCTGAACCTTTGCTCCCGTAGCATATTGCTTTCACTTTCTCTGGATTGGCCTACACATACACTTTCCCGTCTTATATGCTGAACACACTATGAACACATATGGACTAATCGTCTAGCACTATTTGGACAGCCTCAGATGAATGCTGTGTGATGAAAACATGTAGCTCTAACCAATATTTGTATACTGTTCATAATGCAAGTAGCCACAACCAATGGTATCCAGTTTTTTTTTCCTGCAAAAAAAAGGGCATCCAGTTTTTTGTGTGTGGGAAATCCAGTTTTTCTTTTTCCTCTGTTAACAAAGCGTGATCGCTTGAGATTTGTGGAGGGCACGTATCGCACCCTGACCAAATGGCGTATGTGAGATTCTGTTGCAAATGGTCCTGCGTAAAGAGAGAAACCCAACCATGGGTGCAATTCCGGCAGGGCCACATGGCATTTCTGAAACCATATTTTGCAAATCTGGAAACGATGGGACGTGACCCAGACTGGTAACTGGTTTGCTTTGCATGATCTGGTAAGCCAATAATGGCTACGTGAAAAATGAGAATAAAGCATGTGTATAATGACTAGATGCACAGCAACAATGTCTACATCCACGCCGCTAGTTCACGACCGAGCTAGCTCAGGTCGACGATCGCGGTCGTCCGCTATGCCGTTGCGTTGCAGACAGCCTCGTCTCTGATCGGAGGCTGCTTTGGCTCCACGTCGCATCCAGTCCGGTGAATCCAATCCAATCCGCGCATCAGCAGCGCATGTGACGGAGCGGTGGAAACCCTGTGTGTCCCGTTCCTCCGTTTTGCATCACCCCAACTTTGCGACCGACCCCTCGATCGGTCACGGGTCTGTGAACGGCAGCAGGGAGACGCGTGCGTCCATCTTTCACGCGCGCGTGCATGCGGCCTGTTGATGCATGCACCGACACGTGCAACGCCGTTGCATTTCTCCTCGTAAAATCTCGGGTTGTTACAGTTGTTCGTCTTCTCTCTCTGGTTAGGACTACTTGGTGGTAGCAGGATACTAGCATCATACTTCCCCCGTCCGAAAATACTTGTCATCAAAATAAATAAAAAATGATATATTTAAAACTGAAATACGTCTTGATACATCTCCTTTTATCCATTTTGATGACAAGTATTTCCGGGCGGAGGGAATACGTACTACGTAGTAGTGCCTCGCTGTTGTGTGGTACGTGTATCATAGTTCCGGCGTGCGATTGTGAGCAGTAGAAGAGACTTTCTGAGTCTAGTACGTAAAACCAGCACGGGACTGAAGTAGCAAGAAGAATAGATCCAAATATACCACGTGAATAAAGCAGGGCTTCTCGTGGACAAGAGAAATGACACAGAGGTGATAGAAACCCGTATTTTACCAAAGTTATTACAAGGATGCGCCCCGGTGCCAGTTGTTGTTGTCCGTCACATGGGAACAAAGTCCTTTTTTATCTACGCGCGAGAAGAGACATGTTCACCGTATCGCAAGCATGTACTACTGCTTCTCTCGTCACCCTGGTGTGGTGTGAATCTTGGAAAATGGTGCGCTTGTGAGAGCCTACGCATGCAGGAGAATCTTGGAAAAAGTTCAATTTAAACCTTGAACTTGTATTGGTCAGGCGGAATGAACCCCCAAGTCGAAATTCCGGTCGATTGCACCCTGAACTATACAATCCCGGTCTAAATTGAACCCTGACATCGTGTAAACTGGGATTCGTTTGGTGGGCTGGCTCATTTTAATTTTTTCGTTCAAAAAAAATTCTAAAGGGTGCACATCCCACTCCTCGCTGGACCGGCCCACTTAAGTTTTATTTAGTTAAAAACAAAAAAAATGTGCACGGGGTGTCTCCCTTTTTCTTCATTTTCTTCTTTCTTTTCTTTCCTTCTTCTTTTTGTTTTTCATTTTCCTTTTTTACTAAATTCGTTAATCTTTTATGAAAACGATGAACTTTTTTTAAAAATATTTCACACAGTGCACCAAATTATTCACGCAGTGCGGCACGCAAGGCACATCACAGCGGCCAGGCACACAGCTAGATGGAGCGAGCCGGAGTGACGACACGCATACAGCCAGCCAATGCTAGCTCCGCTAGATCACACTTATGGAATAACTCACGCACGCACTTACACATCACACGGACGCTAGTGCGTCAACGGCATGAGCTACGGCGGGGACGTCGTCCAAGCACTGAATTACAGCTCCAGATCAACGAACGCTGGCGAGAAGGCGTCCTTGCTGGACATACGTGTTGAGCAATTTGTAATATACGTTGAACATTTGTGTAATATACAACCGAACAAATTTCAAAAACATTTCCTAAATATACAATAAACATTTTGGCAACAAACAATGAACTTTGTATAATATAGGAGAAAATAAACAGTAACAAGAAAAGAAAAAAGAGAACAAAAAATATTCAAGCATTACAAAAAATAGTATGTGGCATTTCAAAATATATTTAAATATTGTAAATATATATGTGTCTGTAATTCTAAAATATACGTTGCATTTGGAAAATGTTTAAATATTTTAAAAAATGTTTAGGACATTTAAAAAATGTATACAATGTATTCCAAAAAATTGAATACATGTTTTCTAAAAAAGAATGTTAATCATATGCTAAAAACCAAAACCAGTGGATGTGTATGAGAAAATAGACATAAAAATATACTGAGGAAACGTAATTTTTTCTGGTCATGTAATTTCGTCCCTATTTTTTCGGTCCGTACTGTATAAAGAATTAATTTTTCCTTTTCATTTGAGGTGCTTCCTATGTATAAAATAACCTGCGTACTTCACAATGTTTCTGGAAATCCGTGAATTTTAATTTAAAAAATCCATTTAATTGTTTTCAAATCGTTGAACTTTTTCTAAATCCGTTATTATTTTTTCAAAATTCGTAAAGAAAAATCTCACTTTTTTTATTTTCGCAAACTTTTCCGTGCGTGAAGAGCGAGATGGGCCGGACTAGGCTGGGCCAGTCTTTTCCCCGCGTGAAACCTCGCAGCGCAGCCCAATCCCGGTCACATCCACAATCCCGGTTTGCCAAACGAGCCCAGGGTTCTTTTCAGACCGGGATTGCATAGTTCAGGGTGCAATCGACGAGGATTTTGACTTGAGGGTTCGTTTCGCCGAACCTCTACAAATTCAGGGTTTAAAATGAACTTTTTCCGAGAATCTTCACCGAAAATGTAGTAAAAACAAGCGACATGACATGTGCTGCAGGTGCGCATCCGTGCCAAAGCCAAAGCTGCTGGATAAATAGGCCAGTCATCTCGGATAATCAAACAAAAAGAAACCACTCGTGAATTGTGTTCTACAGAGAATCTTCTCCATTTGGACTCACTCTGGTACTGGTATAGATAGACTTTGGACTAGGAATCAGCTAAGTCACTGATTGGTTTGTGCTGGGTTTTCCCCCCAGCTAATTCAGGAGAGAGTACGATTAAGTAAGATCGACATTGCTGGGGAAGAGTTACAGAAGCGACCTTGATTTGAGCAAGCTTAATTAGGCAGACATGCAATTGCTGCGCCCGGTTAAAAACGCAAGATCCGGGAACAGTTCTGGCGCTCCTGCTGCTGCTCCTGGTCCCCCGTGCCGTGGCACATCAACGATCGTCGCATCATTTGGACGGGCCACGGAGAGCAAACCAAGCAGGCACGGACAAGTCCGCCAGAGCCCGGCTCGCCGTGAAGACAACGCACGCACAGGCCTCGCCGCGCGGACGGGGCGGTCGATCCAGCAAGCGGACACGTTGTGCAGTTCGTGGCAGGGGTCACGGCCGGTACGCCGTGCACGCATGCATGTTGCAAATTAAAGCGCCACACTTACGTGTTACATCACCTAGCACGTTGCTTGCAGGTTAACTCGAATTGGCAACTTCCTTTTAAGACCCGTTCTTACAAGAATATCGTATGTGTCATGGTCTTCTTTTTCGCTCTGAGAAAGTAAGGCTAATCATGCATCCGTGCTACTTTCCAGTTTCCATCCCGGTTTACTAGGGTATTTCCAACGCCGACTTCAAATCAAACACCATCCACGGCTCAGTGCCGACCAATCTGCGAATTGTGATGCGGGAGCCGGCCATCCAAAATTTTCCTCTAAATGTCCGCCCAGGTCCAGTCAATTTAAAATTCAATTGTGCCTGATCACATGGCACACATCCGATCACATAGCACCCGACCACGGTAAAAATGAGACAAATATGCATAGATTTTACATGTCCGATCACAAAAGAATATCAATCTGGCAGTCCGTGCGAAAAATTAGTTTTTCTATACTGCTGGATCATCAATCCGAGCCTCCACGCTCACTCTGCCGCCTCCTCCGTCCTCTCCAGCAGCTTCGTGCGCTTCAACATATTAAGACAGACGACTTGCACGATCATCCTTGCATTGCCATCCAAATACTCTCCAAATTGTTTCTTTTTCCCTGTCGGTACCAAAGGCTCTCAAACCTGGAACGAGATATAGAAATGGAAAGAAGTTTTCTTTTTCGGTGCGGAATTTGACATAGGAGACTAAAAGATACTAAATTTTGGATATGTGGGTGGTGCACGGATAAGCCTCTCTACGAACTCTTCCCTTCTCTTTATGTCATCGCGGCAAATCCCCACTGCTTCATCGGTGAGGTGTTCACCTCTGGGAAGGCCCAGCTCGCTTTTCCTTCGAGACCTGAACCAGCAGGAGCGGACGGCTATTTGAGCTCTCTTGATCGTTCTGCGGAATGTCAACATCTCAGCCACGAAGGGCAAGGTGTCTTGGTCGCTTGAAGCATGGGGCAAGTTCTCGGTTAAATCCATGTACACTAATCTGACCCCGAGACCTAAAGTTAATTATGTTAAGGCCTTTGGGTTGCCCATGTTCCTCCGAAAGTTCGGATCTTGTGGTGGCAGGCGGCTCCCGATAGGTTGTCCACAGCTATCAACCTGCTAAAGCGCCACGGGCCAGGCAACAACTGATGTGCCTTAGGTGGGGCCCCGGAGGATACCAACCACTTTCTGTTTTGGTGCACTCCAGCCGGAGGGAAACGTTTGGTTCCTGGATACATATGTACCCTATATTAAAAAATAATTTAGCAATTCAACAAAAAGTCAAAAAATTCTGAAAATATTTTTGAAATAAACTTGACCTTCTATTGTACTAGTGAGAAAAGTTTCACAAAAATAAAATTCCACTTTGACTTCTTTTAAAAAAGACAATTTTTCGGTCAAAATAGCGTGAATAGTGACCTATAATAGCAAATAAATTTTTTCTTTTTCGCTGTGAAGTCAACGTTGGTTTCTTTTTTATGAAAATTTATATACTAGTGCGCAAGTAAGTCAAGGTTAACCTAAAAATACTTTTGAACTATTTTGACTTTTTGTTTATTTTTTTAAATCCCCATATATGGTGTATATATATGCAGGAGGCAAAGGGTATTTCCCCACTCCAGCCTTATTTCTTTGGAGTTGCTTGCGTGAATGCCTTGGCCCTTGGAAACCTAACTCTATGTCTGAGCTTGAAAGTTACTTCAGCAATCTAGTAGCGGCCAGCAAAGAAGGCTCGCATGGAGAACCTTTGGGGCCTTAGTTTGGACGCTTTGGACTTTCCGTAAAAAAATGGTGATTGAAAGTGTAATTGCTGGAAAAGCATAGCCCATTTATTAAATGGGCTATGCTTTCCCAGCAATGGCGGCCTCTAGGAAAGAGGCAGGACAGTGAAGTGCTCTGGAGGATCAAATAACTTTACACACTTCATAGGAGCACTTGACGATGTAGTCATATCCTTTTTATCTATTAGCGCTCATCCTTGAGTCCCGAGATGTATCCAAGTGGTCCGGACACCGCAAGCCATCCAACGGCCTCCCGCATCCGTCCTGGAACATATCTGAACTTCTATTTTCCCGTAAACCCGAACAAATCCGGGGGGCTTTGCGGGAGTACGGTCACCATCCACGTAGGACTCCGACACCCGGGCCCACCTAATACTGAGGCGGAGACCTCTTTTATTTAGGGATAAAAGTTTGACCATATATTTAATTAATAAAATTTAAACCTCTTTTTAAATACAAATCCAACCATACTTATTTTGTAGCGTATTGAAGTACTTTATATTTTATTAGTTAAATACATGATCAAACTTTTGATTAAAAATATGTGGAGAACAAATAAATCCGATTAAACCCGAACAGATGGAGTAGGAGGAA
Organism: Triticum aestivum; assembly: GCF_018294505.1. Classification (NCBI taxonomy): domain Eukaryota; kingdom Viridiplantae; phylum Streptophyta; class Magnoliopsida; order Poales; family Poaceae; genus Triticum; species Triticum aestivum. Next base: position 656,111,704 of record NC_057795.1, on the reverse strand, counting down.
ACAAATAAACTTTTTTTTACGGGAAGGCCTTACGGCTGGCAGTATTAACATCAAATGATGCCTACATCATCTGCGAGGTAACGAGAGATAAAACTAGGGGATGAGTCCGACCACACAGACGGTGGATCAACATGTCCCTGTTGAGGCAAAAAAGACCTTCCCGAACTCATCACTTAACTGTCGACATTCTTCCGGTACTAACAAACGAACCTAGCTAGTGATACAGACGAAACCAACCCGAAGAAAAAGAGTACTGTGTAGCAATTCAAGATACGACCGTTACAGAAGAGTAGGAAAAAGAGGATGAAACTTATAGCGACCAGTCATGTCAATTCAAGATAGGTAGCTGTTTCTTGTTTAGAAAGGACAGTACTACTGTGTAGCGATTTCTAGTGGCACGATCGGATCATATGTCGCGTCTTTTGATTTGCGGCAACCGTGATCATACCTAGTGATTAGCTATCGCCTACTATATATGGTGCGGGCCTATTGATCGGAGATAGGAACACTGCTTCATCGAAAGACGCTAGTGTAGACTGTAGAGCTCGCACGGTTTCACGAGATTCTTCTTTCTCTGGTGCACGTCGTGCTTGGAGTTGAAGGTTTCTCCTTCGGGGCAATGAAATAATGGGTGGGACCTGTAACCTGTTGATGGCAAATAGTAGCGCTGAAAAGCAACAGTAGGCTTTGTAGTTTTGTGAGCCATGGGTTTTCACTGTTCAACGATGTTATCATGAGAGCCAAGGGAATCTCAAGGTAAAGATCAGCACGATGATTGTGAAATCTGAGTCCATGCAAAAACCTAATCTGATATTGCGGGTGTGGTGAATGCCCGACCTAATGATTTTGATCCCCGGTTTGGCAAAAGGCTGCGTGCAACCAAATGCTGTGCACCTAAACCATCCGGCTTTGCCAAAGCAAAGCAAACCAATAGGACGCACCATCAAGGCATACCAAGCACATCATTTGAGAAGTGTTCCTAGCATCTCCATGTATGGTGTTGAACGATAGAAGTAGAGTTTGGTCAGACGGCAATTCAAAAATGTGCAAAATACTACTTCAAGCCACTAGTATAAACTGTGGTTGACCTCCTTGCCTGGCAAACACGAGACAGTAGTCCTTATAATTAGGTCAAAGCTTCAAACCAACAACAACCAAATGTGCAAACTCCAAAGCTACCAAGAATTCCCGGACATACCGGCCGGGACACCCCAAACTACTCCACACAAACAACTTGGTAGCACGGTGAGAGATCTACGGGTCTGCTACCACGTCCGGGCTGAGATTAGCTTCCACCTTGCAGCTATCACCGAGTTAACAATCCGACCCCAGCCGCGTTTTACATGGCACAAAAGCCGGCAGGCCGGTGCGTGTGCTGATACTGGCAGGTCATGGCGGCACCACCCTGGACCATGCTAAGCTAAGCTATGCATGCACCCACCTGGCCTGGCCTGTGCCAACTCGAAAGCGATCGCCTGAATTTTCCCGAACAAGCCGGGGGGCGCGCTGCACAGTGTACCTAGCTAGCCTGCCTGCTGCGCGCTACAGCCAGCGAATGGCCGGCAGATCTTGGCAGGCAGGGCTGTAGGGGTAGCGTGAGTGGACGAGTGGCCACATCACAAACGCAAAGTGAGATGGACGTATGAGATTCTAGGACCCCGCGTCAAACCTTGGTGATGCACATAAAAAGATGCGCGTCGGCAAGACGCGCATGGTTCATAATGTAGATGTAGTAGCTGTTGTGTTTGTTGTGCTTGGCATGCACATCCCTTTGATCTGATGGTGCTCGCATTGAGAAAAAGATAGAATTTTAAACGAATATATTAGGGCAAAATAAAAGGGTTTAAAACGAGTCATGGCCGCTGATATTGGCATCTGGATGAATAACATGAAAGTGTCACGACTCTTCCTGAATAAGTAAAAATGAAAAAAGAGCCTTAAGCAACTTCTTTTCATATGCTAACATCTGACAAAAATGAAACGGATCGGATACACTAGAGGTCTCTTTGGTTCAAAGAAATCTAATATCCATATGTTTGTACTTTCTGTAGGATTCTGTATAGCAAGACATCCTATTTTTCCCGTCTATTTCGTCTCATGGATATTCACTTCTAGTCATTTCGTTAACGCATGAAGAGGACATGAATCTGAATCCAACAAGTACCGATTACTACAACAGGCAAACGCACTCTCTAGCTGCGGAATGAAAGAACCGTACTAGCTAGTTACAGACAAAACAAAGATGAAACTTCCAATCTAGCACCTTCTTCTTTTTAGTAGTACTACTATATTAACGGAGACGTGGGGGGCAAGATTAAGCGAGTGCTCTAGCCAATCAGATAGGGAACCTAACTGATTATTCTGGATGCTGAACACTATGAAAATGCCAGCTTGGGGCTTTCAATTTTTTCAGTTGAACCTTTTGCCCCGTAGCATCTTGCTTTCACTTTCTCTGGATTAGCCTACCCTTACACTTTCGCGGCTTATATGGAACACTAATCGTCCAGCAGCGTTATCTTGTACCCGCAACTCAGTCCTGTCGCCATTTCCTAAAGCACAGGTGCTGCATATCAATACAGTGTGATGGAAATCTGTAGACGTGAGCACCATCTTTTTGCTGTTCGTGATGCAACCAGCAAAGTGTATCAATAGTGCTAGCACATAGTGTAATCTTCAGTTTCTTCCTTGTGTAAAAGCGTGATGGATTGAGATTTGAAGGGCACGCATCGCACCCGACCAAATGGCGTCTGTGAGATTCTGTTGCAAATGGTCCTGCATATGGTGTAGAAGAGAAAACCAACCAGGGGTGCAATTCCGGCAGGGCCACATGGCATTTTTGAAACCAGCTTTTGCAAATCTAGACATGATGGGATGTGTCTTTGGTTCAGACTCGGACAGGTAACCGGTTTGCTTTGCATGACCTGGTAAGCCAATTATTGCTGTGTGAACATGAGAATAAACCATGTGTAAGACTAGATGCAGAGCAACAATGTCTACATCCACATTAGTTAATCCAAGAAGCATGCACCCCTTTTGTCTTGCCTACTTGGAGCTAAACCAGGATGCAAGTTTGGTTACTTGATTATGAGTCAAAAAATGGATATGATTGCCAGTCCCAAAGAAAAGAAGAAACAAGAAAGGGTAAAGCCAGCGTGCTTCTACACGACCTGCTAGACTTGGTCTAAGAGCATCTCCAGCCGCGCCCCCAACACGACCCCCGAAGGCGATTTTTTAGCGTCGGTGGCCGAAAATCGGCCCAGTCGCGCCCTCCGGATCTCGTTTAGCGTCGGTTTGGACGAAATCCAGAGCCGGCGATCCCGCTCCGAACCCAAGCGGCCGGGTGTCGCCTGGGCGCGCCGGCACAAGCGAAAAGCGGTGTGGGGCTGCTCTGTCGGCGACAGGAAGCCGACTGGAAGCCCTTTTCCCGCCGTTTCCTCCCGCTCCCACCCTCTCTTCTCCATTCCTCCCGCCAAACCCCCGCCTCCTCCCTTCCCTTCCGCCGGCCATGCCGCCGAAGAAGTACGTGATGCCGCGCGCTGCGACGGATCCCGCCGCCGCCGCCGCCCAGCCGAAGCAAAGGAAGCCGAGGGCTCCGCTGTCCAAGCCCCCCGGCATGGCCAACGCCAAGTGGAAGGTGGATGTGGAGCGCCGGGAGCGCAAAGGAAGCCGAAGGCGGATGTGGAGCACTAGGGCCAAGAAGGCGAGGGAAAAAGCGGCGTACACTGCGGCGGCGGCGGAGCGTGCCGCCGAACAGGCAAAGGTGGCGCGCGCGGCGATGACAAATCCACTCGGTGGGCACCCGTTCTTACTGTTGCCTTTCGACGGGCGCGCGCTCTTTCGCCTTGTGCGCGGGCGCGCCCTGGCGCGCGCTCTGGCGCCGACTGATGTTCTTTCTTTGGCGCAGCTGCTACGCATGTTCACCATGTTCCGCGATGACAACAGTGACGCAGACTTCAAGTACCTACACGTCTTCAAGCGGATCGACAAGTGCGAGAAATGGGCGGCCGTCCGACGCACCCTAGCCAAGGCCAAAGATACGTACAAACCGGACGCGCCGACCGCGGGCGCGTCCGACGAGCGACCGGACGGCAACAAAGGTGCCAAGAAGGCGAAATACGCCGAGTCAGCTGCTGCGCGCGTGCAAGAGTCCAGCGAACACTGCCTCGCCGACGCCAAGACCAAGGCCGCCGAGCGAGAAGAGAAAACCGAGGCGAGGTGGGCTGTTTTGATGACGAACAGCGCCGTCAAACTTGACTTGCTCCAGACCAGCGCCACCGCGAAGCTCAAAGCTCAAGGCGCCAAGAAGAGGAACAACGACCTCGCCTTTTTGATGGGCGGCGCTGACATCCTCCAGAGCGGCAACGAGAAGCTCAAGGTGTGGTTCTTGGCCGAGCGCGGCCTCATCCTGAACCAGATACCGGCGACGCCGACGCCGCTCCCCAGCCCGATGGCTGATGACGATGCCTCCGCGACGCCCAGCCCCACCGACGATGCGTCCGCCGCGCCCAGCAGCTCAGAAGTCGCGTCGAACAGCCCGGAAGACGTGCCGACTCCTCCCAGCCCGCGTACACCAACGACGACGCCATCGGAGGTTGAGCTCGGATGCCTTCCGCGTCCTTTCTTTTTTGTACGCCGAACTACATTTGATCGCCGAACTGTGGCACTTAATCGCTGAACTATTGCGATGATCGACGGTTTGTTGTTTCTTTGAGCGGGAATGATGGATTTTGAATATGAAGCGCCTTCGGGGACGGTACCTTGGCGCGTGGCTGGAGAGAAACGAACCACAGGGGCCGATCTAGCGCCGGCTCGCCCCCAGACCGCTCTTTTTCGGTGCCCTCGGGGGCTGAACGGCTGGAGATGTTCTAAGCTCATTGCATGAGATAGTCAAGATAGCACACTCGGGGAGCCATCGTGGGCCCGCCTAACTATACCATCACACAAGCCCTATTTAATACGGATTCGCCAGTTTATTCTAGTTTATTTTGTCTGTTTTTTATTTGTTGGTGCCGCCCATTTCGTCCTTTTTTTTTCTTTTTCGCCCTTTTCATTTTTCTCCTTTTCCATTTTCACTTTATTATTATCTTTTCTCCTTCCTACTACTTTTTCATGAAAGTAAATACAAATACTTTTAGTCTTTTCCTTTCATTTTCTTGTTTCTCGATATTTATATTTATGCATGTCTATTATATTTCATATTTTAATTTATAAACATTTGTTTTTTATACATGAAATATTTTAAAAATATGTTCTAATTTTCTTACAATAAAACGTGAATATTTTTCCAAATACAAGGTGAGAATTTTTAAGTACGCGGCGAGAATTTTTCAACACTAGACGAGCACATTTTAAATATTTGGTAAACATTTTCCAAATTTGCAAGAAAACTGTTTCAACACACGATGGACATTGTTTAAAATACATAGTGGACATTTTACATTACACGATATTCTTTCAGAAATAAAGCTGTAAGACAATTATTTTCTCTCATTTTCAAAAATATCGATGTCATTTCAAATGCTCGTGCTTTCAACAAGTGGTCATGCATTTTTTTTGAAAGCGCACATATTAAGAAAATATGTATGTAAATGAAAAAAATGTTAACGCACTTAAAAAATCACTATGTAACTGATAGCATATTTAGATTTAAGAACATACGTGTGTACCACAGAAGCCCAACAAATCGGAGTTTAAAACCAGAGCAAACCACAAAACTGAGATGACAAGCGCTGGAAAACAACACTTGATAACTCACAAACAGAAAAGCAGATAAATTAATTTCTTTAGACACTCAAATGTGTGTGAAGCACACATATGACAAGGTAAGCAACGGCAACATGCTGCCTAGTGAGCACAAACTACAGTAAAGCAGCGTGGAACAACTTAAGTTGATAATTAACCTGAAGTTCATACTCGTGGAATGATTATTTCTGTTGGAGGGCTCACCGTGTTCTGCTTCCTCCCATCGATGGAAAGTATCTCGACCACTAGTGGTTGATCTTGAAGTGACCAAGGTTACAGTAGCTTGTCTTCTCTGTGTCCCGTGTGCGTCGAAAAAGATTACAAGGATGAAAAAAGGTAACTACAACGATGCGTCCCGTGTGCGTTGAAAAAGGATGCGCCTCGTACCACTTGCTGTGTCCGTCACATGGGGACAGGCCGAGCAACTTTTTTTTCTTTCCGAACGGGCCAGAAGAGACAGGTCCTTTGCTTCCCGCCCCTCACCACCGTGCTAGCTGAATCTCGGAAATGTTGCGCTCCTGAGTGGAGGCTAGGCCTACGCAACACAGAATCTTGACCAAAAATCAAAAATGTAAAAACAAACGATGTGACACGTGATGCAGGTGCCAAAGCAAAAAGGCGGTTGGATAAATGGGCAAGTCAGTCACCGAATAAAAGAAAAAGAAACTTACTCGTAAATTGTTCACACAGAATCTTCTCCGTTTGGACTCGCTCAGGTAGTAGACTTGTGCGTTCTGACTGCTAAGGAAGAATCAGCTAATTCAGGAGAGCGTAGAATTAACATATAGACAATGCTGGTTGGGAAGAGTGACAGAAGCGAGCTTAACTTGGGCAAGCTTAATTAGCCAGACAGGCGTCGCTGTGCAGGGTTACAAAAAGTGAAGATCCGGGAGCAGTTGCCGCCGTGACCCATCAACGATCGGCCGCATTATTTAGAAAGGGCGAGCAGAGCAAACAAAGCACGCACTGACAAGCCAGGCAGCGCGGGTGAATCATTAACAACCTTGGACGCCCCGGGTCACCGTGCTACGGTGCTAGACAACACACACAACAAATGAACCTACAGTGTGTAGACCAATGCAAAAGAAAATCTGCCGGCGTCACGTGTCGTGTTTGTCATGAGCTCCAGGGGAATCTTAAGGCGTCAAGATCGATCAGTACGATGATTCCGAACTTCAACGGAGTCCATACAATGCAAATATCTGTCCTGGCATTACCAATAGGTGAATGCCCGACCTAATGATTTCGATCCCCGCTTTGGCAAATCAAAATGCTGCATATGCACGCCCAGTCCATTTTACACCTTTAGCAATCGAATGCTGCGCACCTGAACTATACCCAGGATGAAAGCCACCATTCATTTGTATACTCTCTTTGCCAAAGCAAATCGATACTCTAGCTAGTCTCTATACGAGAGTATCTATCCCAAGACATCAAGCAAGTTCATGGCTAGAGAGCTAGTAGCTGGTGTGACTCACCTCGACCAGTAACGGTTCATTGGCTTATTGCTCCTGTTATCATCCCCATGTACGGTGCCAAGCAATAGATTATGTTTTATGTTTGGTTAGACGGTTAGACGATGCAAAGTTTTCAAAAATCCTGGTAGCATAAACTATGGTGGACCTCCCTGCCAGGCTAATACGAGACCGTCGTCAACTAACCCAAGCCAACACCCAAATGTGCAGAGTCCCAAGGCATTTCCCGGGAAAACCGGGACACCCCGAACCACTGCACAAACGGAACCGGATCCTCTAACATCATCAAGGGATGTCACCTAAGCTACAGTAAACGTGATATTCCTCCTTCACATCCATATGATTAAGCCTAAAATGATTATAATTAATTTGCAAATTACAAATCTAGTGTATACATTTACAAAAATTATATACAAACAAAATTATGATGCAATAAAATTATTTACTTATTTATTTTTGTACATGCTACAGTAAATCCGCACAGTGATGCTACAGTGACCCTGACATTCTGACATCCCTTGAGGATGTTAGAGGATCCACTTCCTCCACAAACTATACTCGCTTGCTAGCAAGCACGTTGAGTGATCTACGGGTCTGCTACTCTGCTTGCAAGTTGCAAGTCAGGATGTAGATAAACTCGATGTCACCGAGTCACTGCACCAGTAAACAAATAGACAATGGTCCTCGAGACGCATGCATGCTGTCTCTGCGCTTTGTACATGGCACGAAGCCGGCCGGTGTCCGTGCTGCGTTCAGCAGGCATGGCGGATGCATGCAAATGTGCAATCACGCAGCAGCAGCAGCTGCCCGCCGTGGACCACGCTAAGCGCAGCTAGGCTCGGCCAGTCTCGCAAGCAGAGCAGCGATGAAGACCGGGCCTGTGGGATGTGGAAAGCGATCGCCTGTAATTTTCCCCAAGAAGCCGGGGGGCGCGCTGCACACATACTAGTAGCTAGCTACCCTGCTGCGCGCGACGGCCAGCGACTGGCCGGCAGATCTTGCCAAGCAGGGGCTGCATTGGAGTATACTGTAGGGGTAGTGACTCACCACATCACAAACACAAAAGCGAGACAGACGAAGGAACCCCGCGCCCTGAGACTGATGCACGTTTAGGATATCTTTGGCTCGCAAGAATGAGGGAACAGGGAAAAAAGCAGCAGGATTTTATATGAGTGTGAGTGCAAAATAAATGATTCAAACCATAGGGTAATTCTGACACACGTACCAAGAGCCAGGGCTCCGCCTCCTCCTCCTTCTCCAAGAAAGAAAGTTAGGGCTCGTGCCTCTCGCTGGCGCCGGCGCAGGTCCGCCTCGTCTCCGGTGGCCCTAGAGCCATGGAGGCGCGGTGGTTCCTGGGAAGGGCCGGCGAGAGGGCTCCGTTTTTAGTCGCTTTTCTCAATCTTGTTTGGGTTTGTGTCCTACTCAGGAAGGCGAGACGGCGGCGGCTCCCTGAAGATGGAATAAAGGTCTCCCCGCCTAGCCCCCGTTCTGGCGGTGCGTCTAGCATCGTTGGTGGGCGTGTGGAGGTGTGTCTCCGGCAGATCTATCTTTGGTGAATTTGCTCGGATCTCGTCGTTGTTCGTCTACGTTCGTGTGTCTTCGGTTTGGATCCTTCCGATCTACGTTATTTTTCATCGGCGGCGGTTGCTGTTCTAGGGTGCTGGTCCTATGGGGCCTTAGCACGACGACTTCCCGACTGTCTACTACAACAAGTTCTGCCCGACTTCGACGATGGAGGGGCGATGACGGTGGCGCGCCTTCGGCTCGCCTCGGTGCTTGTAGTCGTCGCTAGGTGGTTTACGAATCTGGATGTAATTTTTATTTTTGGTATTCGTTGTACTGCTATGATTGAAGATGAATAGATTGGAAGTTTTTCCCAAAAAAAACCATAGGGTAATTCCGGAAACCGAAGTGTTGCGTGGAAAACAGGAAAATGCCTCAACCTTAAGCATAGAACTGCAACAAAGATGATGGAGTTCAGATTTCTATCCACTAAGGCATATGAAACAAGCCCATAGATTCAGATAGCACTATTCCAGTCCTTATCCATAGGGTATTTGCCCGAGCAAAGCCCTTAAGATCTTTTCAAAATGACAGTTATCCTACATTCATTGAGAAGAAAAAAGTTGCTTAGTTAATTGTGGAAAACCGAACGAACACCAGATTGCCCAGTTTCATTATGGAGAACTGGGCAAAAACCAATACAACCGCTGGACGACACACATACACTAGTAGAAAAAGGACCTATAGTCCCGGTTCGTAAGGGCCATTAGTCCCGGTTTTTGAACCGGGACTAAAGTGTCGGTACTAATGCCCTATACCTTTAGTCCCGGTTCTTGCATAAACCGGGACAGATGAGCCTCCACGTGGCCGGTGCAGCGAGCCTAGGCAGGAGGGCCTTTGGTCCCGGTTGGTGGCACCAACCGGGACCAAAAGGCATCCACGCGTCAGCATTTCAGGGGCTGAGGTTTTTGTTTTTTTTGAAAGGGGGGGCATTGGGGGGTTAATTTAGGTGTTTCATATATTGTGTTAGCTAGCTAATTAATAGAAAGAAGTGTCCTCTCTTATGTCCGTGCTTGGTCGATGGTACGTACTGTACATAGAGAGGCCCTCGACACGCTAGCTAGTAAGAAAATGAAGGAAACCATTAAGTACAGAAGTTCGTCATGCATACCGAGAGAAGTGATCGATCGACCTCTCCTTCTCCAAGAGATTGGTCGAACAACAAGTTTTCGTATTATCTATCCGACGCTACTGGCTACATACATATATACAATATGTAAGATCTCTTACTATCCCCTAGCATTTGAAACCAACTTCCACATGGTATTCTCCGGCTTTATTGATGACGTGGTCAAGAAAGAATCCCGCCAATTCCTCTTGAATTGCTTTCATGCGATCTTGTGGTAGGAGTTCATTTCGCATCTGCCACATCTAATTTGAAGAAGCGGGTTAATACATATATAGGAATGAAACTCAACAGAAATGATGGTGTAATAAAATGAAATTGTGAATATTATTGCTTACGCACTTCACATTGTCTTTTAGAGTAGCCCCGCTTATTTTTCAAAGTCGCGCTGTAGATGAACTCACACACGTAGTATCCACAGAAATCATTCCCTTGTTCCTGCCACAAGCACTTTACGAGAAATAGAGGTCAATCAAACTGATAATAAAGCATTTAAATGGCATTGATGAAAGTATAGCTATAGAATCAACGGGAGATGCGCGCAACTAGCTAGCTAGTAGTACTTACTTTCGGGTATGTATATCGCAGCTCCTTCGACAGTCCCGGAGCTTCTGCGGTGAACTGTTTCCAAACCCTGCAAGACAAAGAAAATAATTATTATTACTTGAGACAACAGGAAATGAACAAAAAGTTGCCGATATGGTGCGATAATGATCGATTGAACTTACTTGTTGAGCATTTTAGTCATGTCCGCATAGATTTCGGGATCTTTTCGTCTCGAGTCTAAGACGGTCACTAGTCCCCGCTCAAGCTTAATCTCTAGAAGAACATAGTGGAAGCTGCGCATGGATGCATAACTCATCAATTACATTACTATAACCTCGCTCGAGTAATAAGGGAAACCGAATATGCACACGACAGTAACACTCACTCGAAGTTGTAAGGAAAGAGTATTAAATCTTTGTTTTGATTTTTGATCAACGATTGTAGCAAGTTGTCCTCGGCCTCTTCGGCCTTCTTTTTAACCCGAAATTCATCTATGATATTTGTGTTAATGAACCCAATATCATACATTTCTTGTTTTTTGCACTCGACGATCTTTAATTTGCATAATATAGTGAGGATAATTAATTATAAATACATGCAATGAAAGAGCCGAGCTATATATAGAGACTTAATGACAGAAATAGTACTTACAGACAGTAGCAAAAGATCGTTAATTTATCGAGGGCCTTTTGATTGAAGAACTCGAAGAACTCCTCAAATGGAACAGGCAACAGATCAGTTCCAACGAGGTCGTGCTCCTCTTTAATTCTCAGATACAAAGTATTCGTGCCCCCTAGACTCTCTGCAGGTTTTCATGTACCAATTATGGAATCTTTGCATCATCGTTGTTAGAGATTTTTCATCTTTGACGAGGGGCTTCCCGTACTCGTATCTGTGTTCGTCCACCTCCAAGAAATCAAAATGTACATCGTCAGGCAGGTAATCTCTAAGATTGCTATAACCGGGCACCGTCCCCGGAGCATTAGCGACGATGACGCTAGACACATTGAGCGGGTGGCACGATTGCTTTGCTTGTTCGCCGAGCTGGGCAATTTTTTCCCAGCTGCTCGTTCTTTTAACCTTTGATCGCTGACAGTACTTCCCGACCGCTCCGCTTGGAGATATGCCTGTTCAGTAATGCGCTCATAGTTGGTTCTCGACGGAGACTTTGGTGGTTTCCTCAGGGCATCGATAGTGCACTTTGCTTTCACCGGATCTACCTTCTCCTCCGGAGGTGGATGTCTCTTTGCTTTCAACCCTTCAAAGAAGTCCTTCACTTCGGTCCGCATGATCTTCGCGTTTTCCTCCTCGATCCTCTCGTACGGTAACTTCTCTAGAGGCCTGAGAGATGGATCGTTTCTGTATTGCCTCCCGCCTCTAGCTGTACTGCTAGACGCCGGAGCAGACGGAGCGGCTGCGACTGTCTTCTTTCCTGCTTGCTTATGAGGCGGAGGAGAAGGACTACGACGCGCCAGAGCAGCCGGGGCGGCGGCGGGTCTCTTCTGCCCTTGCTGGCGAGGCGGAGAAGGAGGAGGTAACTGGCTGCTCGGGCGCACCGACGCAGGCGGAGAAGGAGGCGGAGTGCCGCCACGCGCCGGAGAAGGAGGCAGCGTGCCCTGATCACTCGCCAGAGGAGGCGGAGGAGGAGGCGGAGTGCCCTGACTCGGCGGAGGAGGAGGAGGAGGAGGCGGAGGCGTCCAGTTCGAAAGGTTGATGAGCTCCTTCTGCCATAGGCATGGAGTCTTCAGAGAAGAACCCAGCCGAATCTCCCCTTCACCCGTAGGGTGGTCAAGCTCAAGGTCCTCAAATCCGTCCGTTATTTGATCCACCATCACCCTAGCATATCCTTCTAGAATTGGCTGGCCGTGGTAGGTTGATCCAAGTTCATTAGGTATAACAGAGCCAACAGCCGTCTTGACTTTCAGTGTCATCCATCGCGTCATAAGGTGGCAATGTTGAGACTCTGTGATAGCATCCACGGGGTAGCCCATGAAGACAGGCTCCAGCTGCTGAGTCTGCTCGGTGGAATGTTGGGGAACATAGCAGAAATTCAAAAAAAATTCTACGTGTCACCAAGATCTATCTATGGAGAAACCAGCAACGAGGGGAAGGAGAGTGCATCTACATACCCTTGTAGATCGCTAAGCGGAAGCGTTCAAGAGAACGGGGTTGAAGGAGTCATACTCGTCGTGATCCAAATCACCGGAGATCCTAGTGCCGAACGGACGGCACCTCCGCGTTCAACACACGTACAACCCGGTGACGTCTCCCACGCCTTGATCCAGCAAGGAGAGAGGGAGGGGTTGAGGAAGACTCCATCCAGTAGCAGCACAACAGCGTGGTGGTGATGGAGGAGCGTGGCAATCCTGCAGGGCTTCGCCAAGCACCGCGGGAGAGGAGGAGTAGGGAGAGAGGTAGGGCTGCACCAAGAGGGAGAAGTTCTCATCGTCTCTTTAGCAGCCCCAAACCTCAAGTATATATAGGGGGGAAGGGGGCTGCGCCCCCTTTAGGGTTTCCCACCCCAAGGGGTGCGGCCAAGGGGGGAGGAGTGCCTCCCAAGTCAAGTGGAGGCCTCACCCTTTAGGGTTTCCCCCTTCCCATGCGCATGGGCCTTGGGGGGCTGGTTCCCTTGGCCCATAAAGGCTAGGGCGCCCCCTTACATCCCATGCTACTGTATTGGACGTGGTGGAACAATTTCCGGACATCCGGACCCCTCCGGAATCCTCCGGAACCTTCTGGAAGCTTCCCGGTACAATACCGAAAAAACCCGAACTTTTTCCGGAACCCGAACAACAACTTTCCATATATAAATCTTTACCTCCGGACCATTCCGGAACTCCTCGTGACGTCCGGGATCTCATCCGGGACTCCGAACAACATTCGGTAACCACATACAAGCTTCCTTTATAACCCTAGCGTCACCGAACCTTAAGTGTGTAGACCCTACGGGTTCGGGAGACATGCAGACATGACCGAGACGTTCTCCGGTCAATAACCAACAGCGGGATCTGGATACCCATGTTGGCTCCCACATGTTCCACGATGATCTCATCGGATGAACCACGATGTCGAGGACTCAATCGATCCCGTATACAATTCCCTTTGTCTAGAGGTATTGTACTTGCCCGAGATTCGATCGTCGGTATCCCGATACCTTGTTCAATCTCATTACCGGCAAGTCTCTTTACTCGTTCCGTAACACATCATCCCGTGATCAACTCCTTGATCACATTGTGCACATTATGCTGATGTCCTACCGAGTGGGCCCAGAGATACCTCTCCGTTTACACGGAGTGACAAATCCCAGTCTCGATTCGTGCCAACCCAATAGACACTTTCGGAGATACCTGTAATGCACCTTTATAGCCACCCAGTTACGTTGTGACGTTTGGTACACCCAAAGCATTCCTACGGTATCCGGGAGTTGCACAATCTCATGGTCTAAGGAAAAGATACTTGACATTAGAAAAGCTTTAGCATACAAACTACACGATCTTTGTGCTAGGCTTAGGATTGGGTCTTGTCCATCACATCATTCTCCTAATGATGTGATCCCATTATCAACGACATCCAATGTCCATAGCCAGGAAACCATGACTATCTGTTGATCACAACGAGCTAGTCAACTAGAGGCTCACTAGGGACATATTGTGGTCTATGTATTCACAGGTGTATTACGATTTCCGGATAATACAATTATAGCATGAATAAAAGACTATTATCATGAACAAAGAAATATAATAATAACACTTTTATTATTGCCTCTAGGGCATATTTCCAACAGTCTCCCACTTGCACTAGAGTCAATAATCTAGTTCACATCACCATGTGATTAACACTGACAGGTCACATCACCATGTGACCAACATCCAAGAGTTTGGGGTTTGATCATGTTGCTTGTGAGAGAGGTTTTTAGTCAACGGGTCTGAACTTTTCAGATCCGTGTGTGCTTTACAAATCTCTATGTCATCTCCTAGATGTAGCTACCACGTTCTATTTGGAGCCATTCCAAATAACTGTTCCACTTGGACCTATTCTAAATTGTTGCCCCATTGTACGTATCCGGTATCTCTACTTAGAGCTATCCGGATAGGTGTTAAGCTTGCATCGACGTAACCTTTACGACGAACTCTTTTACCACCTCCATAATCGAGAAAATTCCTTAGTCCACTAGTTACTAAGGATAACTTTGACCGCTGTCTGTGATCCATTCTTGGATCACTCTTGTACCCCTTGACTAACTCATGGCAAGGCACACTTCAGGTGCGGCACACAACATAGCATACTGTAGAGCCTATGTCTTAAGCATAGGAGACGACCTTCATCCTTTCTCTCTATTCTGCCATGGTCGAGCTTTAAGTCTTAACTTCGTACCTTACAACTCAGGCAAGAACTTTTTTCTTTGACTGATCCATCTTGAACACCTTCAAGATCATGTCAAGGTATGTGCTCATTTGAAAGTATTATTAAGCATTTTGATCTATCCTTATAGATCTTGATGCTCAATGTTCAAGTAGCTTAATCCAGGTTTTCTATTGAAAAACACCTTTCAAATAACCCTATATGCTTTCTAGAAATTCTACATCATTTCTGATCAACAATATGTCAACAACATATACTCATCAGAAATTCTATAGTGCTCCCACTCACTTCTTTGGAAATACAAGTTTCTCATAAACTTTGTACAAACCCAAAATCTTTGTGTTGGGGAACGTAGCAGAAATTCAAAAATTTTCCTACGTAACACCAAGATCTATCTATGGAGAGACCAGCAACGAGTAGAAAGGAGAGTGCATCTACATACCCTTGTAGATCGCTAAGCGGAAGCGTTCAAGTGAACGGGGTTGATGGAGTCGTACTCGTCGTGATTCAGATCATCGATGATCAAGTGCCGAACGGACGGCACCTCCGCGTTCAACATACGTACAGCCCGGTGACGTCTCCCACGCCTTGATCCAGCAAGGAGAGAGGGAGAGGTTGAGGAAGACTCCATCCAACAGCAGCATAACGGCGTGGTGGTGGTGGAGGAGCGTGGCAATCCCGCAGGGCTTCGCCAAGCACCTACGGGAGAGGAGGAGGTGTCACGGGAGGGAG
The DNA here is from genome assembly GCF_018294505.1 of Triticum aestivum. Lineage (NCBI taxonomy): Eukaryota > Viridiplantae > Streptophyta > Magnoliopsida > Poales > Poaceae > Triticum > Triticum aestivum. Next base: position 656,096,158 of record NC_057795.1, on the reverse strand, counting down.
GGAGGCGCCAAAGGCTCAGGTGTGGATGCCCTCCCTCCCCTCCACTATATATAGGGGCAAGGGAGAGGGGGGAGGCGCAGCCTTGCCCCTTACTCCAAGAAAGGGGTGCGGCCAAGGAGGGGGGAAGGAGTCCATCCTCCCCAAGGCACCTCGGAGGTGCCTTCCCCCTTTAGGACTCTCCCCTTTTTCCTTTATCTTGGCGCATGGGCCTCTAGGGGCTGGTGCCCTTGGCCCATGTAGGCCAAGGCGCACCCCCTACAGCCCATGTGGCCCCCCGGGACAGGTGGCCCCACCCGGTGGGCCCCCGGGACCCTTCCGGTGGTCCCGGTACAATACCGATGACCCCGAAACTTGTCCCGATGGCCAAAACAGGACTTCCTATATATAAATCTTTACCTCCGGACCATTCCGGAACTCCTCGTGACGTCCGGGATCTCATCCGGGACTCCGAACAACATTCGGTAACCACATACAAGCTTCCTTTATAACCCTAGCGTCATCGAACCTTAAGTGTGTAGACCCTACGGGTTCGGGAGACATGCAGACATGACCGAGACGTTCTCCGGTCAATAACCAACAGCGGGATCTGGATACCCATGTTGGCTCCCACATGTTCCACGATGATCTCATCAGATGAACCACGATGTCAAGGACTTAATCAATCCCGTATTCAATTCCCTTTGTCTATCGGTATGTTACTTGCCCGAGATTCGATCGTCAGTATCCAATACCTTGTTCAATCTCGTTACCGGCAAGTCACTTTACTCGTTCCGTAACACATCATCCCGTGATCAACTCCTTGGTCACATTGCGCATATGATGATGTCCTACTGAGTGGGCCCAGAGATACCTCTCCGTTTACACGGAGTGACAAATCCCAGTCTCGATTCGCGCCAACCCAACAGACACTTTCGGAGATACCTGTAATGCACCTTTATAGCCACCCAGTTACGTTGTGACGTTTGGTACACCCAAAGCATTCCTACGGTATCCGGGAGTTGCACAATCTCATGGTCTAAGGAAGAGATACTTGACATTGGCAAAGCTCTAGCAAACGAACTACACGACCATTGTGCTATGCTTAGGATTGGGTCTTGTTCATCACATCATTCTCCTAATGATGTGATCCCGTTATCAACGACATCCAATGTCCATAGCCAGGAAACCATGACTATCTGTTGATCACAACGAGCTAGTCAACTAGAGGCTCACTAGGGACATATTGTGGTCTATGTATTCACACGTGTATTACGATTTCCGGATAATACAGTTATAGCATGAATAAAAGACAATTATCATGAACAAGGAAATATAATAATACTTTTATTATTGCCTCTAGGGCATATTTCCAACAGTCTCCCACTTGCACTAGAGTCAATAATCTAGTTCACATCGCCATGTGATTAACACTCACAGGTCACATCGCCATGTGACTAATACCCAAGAGTTTACTAGAGTCAGTAGTCTAGTTCACATCACTATGTGATTAACACTCAATGAGTTTTATGTTTGATCATGTTGCTTGTGAGAGAGGTTTTAGTCAACGGGTCTGAACCTTTCAGATCCGTGTGTGCTTTACAAATCTCTATGTCATCTCCTAGATGCAGCTTCCACGCTCTATTTGGAGCTATTCCAAACAACTGTTTTACTTTGAGCTATTTTAAATTATTGCTCCATTATATGTATCCGGTCTCTCTACTCAGAGCTATCCGGATAGGTGTTAAGCTTGCATCGACGTAACCCTTTACGACGAACTCTTTTACCACCTCCATAATCGAGAAAATTCCTTAGTCCACTAGTTACTAAGGATAACTTTGACCGCTGTCCTGTGAGCCATTCTTGGATCACTCTTGTACCCCTTGACTGACTCATGGCAAGGCACACTTTTGGTGCGGTACACAGCATAGCATACTGTAGAGCCTACGTCTAAAGCATAGGGGACGACCTTCGTCCTTTCTCTATTCTGCCGTGGTCGAGCTTTAAGTCTTAACTTCGTACCTTACAACTCAGGCAAGAACTTCTTCTTTGACTGATCCTATCTTGAATACTTTCAAGATCATGTCAAGGTATGTGCTCATTTGAAAGTACCATTAAGCGTTTTGATCCATCCTCATAGATCTTGATCCTCAATGTTCAAGTAGCTTAATCCAGGTTTTCTATTGAAAAACACCTTTCAAATAACACTATATGCTTTCTAGAAATTCTACATCATTTCTGATCAACATATACTCATCAGAAATTCTATAGTGCTCCCACTCACTTCTTTGGAAATACAAGTTTCTCATAAACTTTGTATACACCAAAATCTTTGATCATCATCAAAGCATACATTCCAACTCCGAGATGCTCACTCCAGTCCTTAGAAGGATTGCTGGATCTTTGCATACTTATTAACATCTTTCGGGATTGACAAAACCTTCCGGTTGTATCACATACAACCTTTCCTCATTAAAATCGTCGAGGAAACAATGTTTTGACATCCTATCTGCAGGATTTCATAAATAATGCAGTAATCGCCAATATAATTCCAACAGACTCTTAGCATTGCTACGAGTGAGAAAATCTCATCGTAGTCAACTCCTTGAACTTGTCGGAAAACATCTTAACGACAAGTCGAGCTTTCTTAATGGTGACATTTACCATCATTGTCCATCTTCCTTTTGAAATCCATCTGTACTCATTAGCCTTACGACCATCGAGCCGTTCTGCCAAAGTCTACACTTTGTTTTCATACATGGATCCTCTCTCGGATTTTATGGCCTCAAGCCATTTATCGGAATCCGGGCCCACCATCGCTTCTCCATAGCTCGTAGGTTCATTGTTGTCTAGCAACATGACCTTCAAGACAGGATTACGTACCACTCTGATGTAGTACGTATCCTTGTCATCCCACGAGGTTTGGTAGTGACTTGATCCGAAGTTTCATGATCAACATCACAAGCTTCTACTTCAATTGGTGTAGGTGCCACAGGAACAACTTCCTGTGCCCTGCCACACACTAGTTGAAGAGACGGTTCAATAACCTCATCAAGTCTCCACCATCCTCCCACTCAACTCTTTCGAGAGAAACCTTTCCTCGAGAAAGGACCCGATTCTAGAAACAATTCATATTATTTTCGGATCTGAATTAGGAGGTATACCCAACTGTTTTGGGTGTCCTATGAAGATGCATTTTATCCGCTTTGGGTTCGAGCTTAATCCTGAAACTTTTTCACATAAGCGTCGCAGCCCCAAACTTTTAAGAAACGACAACTTAGGTTTCTCTAAACCATAATTCATACGGTGTCATCTCAACGGAATTACGTGGTGCCCTATTTAAAGTGAATGTGGTTGTCTCTAATGCCTAACCCATGAACAATAGTGGTAATTCGATAAGAGACATCATGGTATGCACCATATCCAATAGGGTGCAACTATGATGTTCGGACACACCATCACATTATGGTGTTCCAGGCGGTATTAATTGCGAAACAATTTCCATAATGTCTTAATTGTGTGCCAAAACTCGTAACTCAGATATTCATCTCTATGATCATATCATAGACATTTTATCCTCTTGTCACAATGATCTTCTACTTCACTCTGAAATTATTTGAACCATTCAATAATTCAGACTTGTGTTTCATCAAGTAAATATTCTAAACATCTACTCGAGTCATCTGTGAAGTAAGAACATAACGATATTCATTGCATGCCTCAGCGCTCATTGGACTGCACATATCAAAATGTGTTACTTCCAACAAGTTGCTATCTTGTTCCATCTTACTGAAAACGAGGCTTTTCAGTCATCTTGCCCATGTGGTATGATTTGCATGTCCCAAGTGATTCAAAATCAAGTGAGTCAAAACGGTCCATTTGCATGGAGTTTCTTCATGCATATACACCAATAGACATGGTTCGCATGTCTCAACCTTTTCAAAAACGAGTGAGCCCAAAGATCCATCAATATGGAGCTTCTTCATGCGTTTTATACCGATATGACTTACGTGGCAGTGCCACAAGTAGGTGGTACTATCATTACTATCTTTTGGCATGAACATGTGTATCACTACGATCGAGATTTAATAAACCATTCATTTTAGGTGTAAGACCATTGAAGGTATTATTCAAATAAACAGAGTAACCATTATTCTCCTTAAATGAATAACCGTATTGCGATAGACGTAATCCAATCATGTCTATGCTCAACGCAAACACCAAATAACAATTGTTTAGGTTTAACACCAATCTCTTTGGTAGAGGGAGCGTGCGATGCTTGATCATATCAAGCTTGGAAAAACTTCCAACATATATCGTCAGCTCACCTTTAGCTAGTCTCCGTTTATTCCGTAGCTTTTATTTCGAGTTACTAACACTTAGCAACCGAACCAGTATCTTATACCCTGGTGCTACTAGGAGTACTAGTAAAGTACACATTAACATAATGTATATCCAATATACTTCTATCGACCTTGCCAGCCTTCTCATCTACCAAGTATCTAGGGTGATTCTGCTCCAGCGGCTATTCCCCTTATCACAGAAGCACTTAGTCTCGGGTTTGGGTTCAACCTTGGGTTTCTTCACTAGAGCAGCAGCTGATTTGCCGTTTCATGAAGTATCCCTTCTTGCCCTTGCCCTTCTTGAAACTAGTGGTTTCACCAACCATCAACAATTGATGCTCCTTCTTGATTTCTACTTTCGCGGTGTCAAACATCGCGAATCATATCTATCCCTGATATGTTATAGTTCATCACGAAGCTCTAGTAGCTTGGTGGCAATGTCTATGGGGAAACATCACTATCTCATCTGGAGGATCAACTCCCACTCGATTCAAGTGATTGTTGTGCTCAGACAATCTGAGCACAAGCTCAACGATTGAGCTTTTCTCCCTTAGTTTGCAGGCTAAGAAAATCGTCGGAGGTCTTATACCTCTTGACGTGGGCACGAGCCTGAAATCCCAATTTCAGCCCTCGAAACATCTCATATGTTCCGCGACGTTTCGAAAACGTCTTTGGTGCCTCTACTTAAACCATTTAATTGAACTATCACGTAGTTATCAAAACGTGTATGTTCGATGTTCGCAACATCGACAAACGACGTTGGGGTTCAGCACACTGAGCGGTGCATTAAGGACATAAGCTTTCTACTGATCGCATAATCGCTACTATCAACTTTCAACTATAATTTTCTCTAGGAACATATCTAAAACAGTAGAACTATAGCGCGAGCTACGACATAATTTGCAAAGAGTCTTTTGACTATGTTCAAGATAATTAAGTTCATCTTATGAACTCCCACTTAGATAGACATCCCTCTGGTCATCTAAGTGATCACATGATCCGAGTCAACTAGGCCGTGTCCGATCATCACGTGAGACGGACTAGTCATCATCGGTGAACATCTTCATGTTGATCGTATCTACTATACGACTCATGCTCGACCTTTCGGTCTCCGTGTTCCGAGGCCATGTCTGCACATGCTAGGCTCGTCAAGTTAACCCTAAGTGTTTTCGCTGTGTAAAACTGTCTTACACCCGTTGTATGTGAACGTAAGAATCCATCACACCCGATCATCACGTGGTGCTTAGAAGCGACGAACTGTAGCAACGGTGCACAGTTAGGGGAGAACACTTCTTGAAATTTTGTAAGGGATCATCTTATTTACTACCGTCGTCCTAAGTAAACAAGATGCATAAACATGATAAACATCACATGCAATCAAAATAGAGTAGTGACATGATATGGCCAATATCATATAGCTCCTTTGATCTTCATCTTCGGGGCTCCATGATCATCTTGTCACCGGCATGACACCATGATCTCCATCATCATGATCTCCATCATCGTGTCTTCATGAAGTTGTCACGCCAACGACTACTTCTACTTCTATGGCTAACGTGTTTAGCAATAAAGTGAAGTAAGTTACATGGCGTTCTTCAATGACACGCAGGTCATACAAAAAATAAAGACAACTCCTATGGCTCCTGCCGGTTGTCATACTCATCGACATGCAAGTCGTGAATCCTATTACAAGAACATGATCAATCTCATACATCACATATATCATTCATCACATCCTTTTGGCCATATCACATCACATATCATACCCTGCAAAAACAAGTTAGACGTCCTCTAATTGTTGTTGTATGTTTTACGTGGCTGCTATGGGTTTCTAGCAAGAACGTTTCTTACCTACGCAAGACCACAACGTGATATGCCAATTGCTATTTACCCTTCATAAGGACCCTTTTCATCGAATCCGTTCCGACTAAAGTGGGAGAGACTGGCACCCGCTAGCCACCTTATGCACCAAGTGCATGTCAATCGGTGGAACCTGTCTCACGTAAGAGTACGTGTAAGGTCGGTCCGGGCTGCTTGATCCCACAATACCGTCGAAACAAGATTGGACTAGTAACGGTAAGCATATTGAACAACATCAACGCCCACAACTACTTTGTGTTCTACTCGTGCAAAGAATCTACGCAATAGACCTAGCTCATGATGCCACTGTTGGGGAACGTAGCAGAAATTCAAAAAATTTCCTACGTAACACCAAGATCTATCTATGGAGAGACCAGCAACGAGTAGAAAGGAGAGTGCATCTACATACCCTTGTAGATCGCTAAGCAGAAGCGTTCAAGTGAACAGGGTTGATGGAGTCGTACTCGTCGTGATTCAGATCACCGATGATCAAGTGCCGAACGGACGGCACCTCCGCGTTCAACACACGTACAGCCCGGTGACGTCTCCCACGCCTTGATCCAGCAAGGAGAGAGGGAGAGGTTGAGGAAGACTCCATCCAACAGCAGCATAACGGCGTGGTGGTGGTGGAGGAGCGTGGCAATCCCGCAGGGCTTCGCCAAGCACCTACGGGAGAGGAGGAGGTGTCACGGGAGGGAGGGAGGCGCCCAAGGCTCAGGTGTGGATGCCCTCCCTCCCCTCCACTATATATAGGGGCAAGGGAGAGGGGGGAGGCGCAGCCTTGCCCCTTACTCCAAGAAAGGGGTGCGGCCAAGGAGGGGGGAAGGAGTCCATCCTCCCCAAGGCACCTCGGAGGTGCCTTCCCCCTTTAGGACTCTCCCCTTTTTCCTTTATCTTGGCGCATGGGCCTCTAGGGGCTGGTGCCCTTGGCCCATGTAGGCCAAGGCGCACCCCCTACAGCCCATGTGGCCCCCCGGGACAGGTGGCCCCACCCGGTGGGCCCCCGGGACCCTTCCGGTGGTCCCGGTACAATACCGATGACCCCGAAACTTGTCCCGATGGCCAAAACAGGACTTCCTATATATAAATCTTTACCTCCGGACCATTCCGGAACTCCTCGTGACATCCGGGATCTCATCCGGGACTCCGAACAACATTCGGTAACCACATACAAGCTTCCTTTATAACCCTAGCGTCATCGAACCTTAAGTGTGTAGACCCTACGGGTTCGGGAGACATGCAGACATGACCGAGACGTTCTCCGGTCAATAACCAACAGCGGGATCTGGATACCCATGTTGGCTCCCACATGTTCCACGATGATCTCATCAGATGAACCACGATGTCAAGGACTTAATCAATCCCGTATTCAATTCCCTTTGTCTATCGGTATGTTACTTGCCCGAGATTCGATCGTCAGTATCCAATACCTTGTTCAATCTCGTTACCGGCAAGTCACTTTACTCGTTCCGTAACACATCATCCCGTGATCAACTCCTTGGTCACATTGCGCATATGATGATGTCCTACTGAGTGGGCCCAGAGATACCTCTCCGTTTACACGGAGTGACAAATCCCAGTCTCGATTCGCGCCAACCCAACAGACACTTTCGGAGATACCTGTAATGCACCTTTATAGCCACCCAGTTACGTTGTGACGTTTGGTACACCCAAAGCATTCCTACGGTATCCGGGAGTTGCACAATCTCATGGTCTAAGGAAGAGATACTTGACATTGGCAAAGCTCTAGCAAACGAACTACACGATCTTTGTGCTATGCTTAGGATTGGGTCTTGTTCATCACATCATTCTCCTAATGATGTGATCCCGTTATCAACGACATCCAATGTCCATAGCCAGGAAACCATGACTATCTGTTGATCACAACGAGCTAGTCAACTAGAGGCTCACTAGGGACATATTGTGGTCTATGTATTCACACGTGTATTACGATTTCCGGATAATACAGTTATAGCATGAATAAAAGACAATTATCATGAACAAGGAAATATAATAATACTTTTATTATTGCCTCTAGGGCATATTTCCAACACTTTGATCATCTCATCAAAGTGTACATTCCAACTCCGAGATGCTCACTCCAGTCCTTAGAAGGATCGCTAGAGCCAGCATACCTTTTAGCATCCTTAGGATCGACAAAACTTTTCTGATTGTATCACATACAACCTTTCCTTACGAAAACTGGTAAGGAAACTCGTTTTGACATCCATCTGCCAGATTTCATAAATGCAGCTTATGCTAACATGATTCCGACGGACTTAAGCATCGCTACGGATGAGAAAATCTCATCGTAGTCAACTCCTTGAACTTGTGAAAAAAACTCTTCGCCACAAGTCGAGCTTCATAGACGGTGACATTATCGTCCACGTCCATCTTCTTCTTAAAGATCCATTTATCTTAATGGCTTGCCTATCATTGGGCAAGTCCACCAAAGTCCATGCTTTGTTCTAATACATGGATCCGATCTCGGATTTCATGGTTTCTAATCATTTGTCAGAATTTGGGCCCACCATCGCTTCTCCATAGCTCGTAGGTTCATTGTTGTCTAGCAACATGACCTTCAAGACAGGATTACCGTACCACTCTGAAGTAGTACGTATCCTTGTCACCCTACGAGGTACGACAGTGACTTGATCCGAAACTTCATGATCACTATCATAAGCTTCTACTTCAATTGGTGTAGGTGCCACATGAACAACTTCTTGTGCCCTGATACACACTGGTTGAAGTGATGGTTTAATAACCATATCAAGTCTCCACCATCCTCCCACTCAACTCTTTCGAGAGAAACCTTTCCTCGAGAAAGGACCCGATTCAAGAAACAATCCCTATTGCTTTCGGATCTGAATTAGAAGGTATACCCAACTGTTTTGGGTGTCCTATGAAGATGCATTTTATCCGCTTTGGGTTCGAGCTTATCAACCTGAAACTTTTTCACATAAGCGTCGCAGCCCCAAACTTTTAAGAAATGACAGCTTAGGTTTCTCTAAACCATAGTTCATACGGTGTCATCTCAACGGAATTACGTGGTACCCTATTAAAGTGAATGCGGTTGTCTCTAATGCCTAACCCATGAACGATAGTGGTAATTCGATAAGAGACATCATGGTACCCACCATATCCAATAGGGTGCAACTATGATGTTCGGACACACCATCACACTATGGTGTTCCAGGCGGTATTAATTGTAAAACAATTTTCACAATGTCTTAATTGCGTGCCAAAACTCATAATTCAGATATTCATCTCTATGATCATATCATAGACATTTTATCCTCTTGTCACAATGATCTTCTACTTCACTCTGAAATTACTTGAACCATTCAATACTTCAGACTTGTGTTTCATCAAGAAAATATTCTCAACATCTACTCGAATCATCTGTGAAGTAAGAACATAACGATATTCAGTGCATGCCTTAGCACTCATTGGACTGCTCACATCAAAAATGTGTTGCTTCCAACAAGTTGCTATCTTGTTCCATTTTACTGAAACCGAGGTTTTTCAGTCATCTTGCCTATGTGGTATGATTTGCATATCTCAAGTGATTCAAAATCAAGTGACTCCAAACGATCCATCTGCATGGAGTTTCTTCATGCATATACACCAATAGACATGGTTCGCATGTCTCAAACTTTTCAAAAAAGAGTGAGTCCAAAGATCCATCAACATGGAGCTTCTTCATGCGTTTTATACCATTATGACTTACATGGCAGTGCCAAAAGTAAGTGGTACTATCATTACTATCTTATATATTTTGGCATGAAAATGTGTATCACTACGATCGAGATTCAATAAACCATTCATTTTAGGTGCAAGACCATTGAAGGTATTATTCAAATAAATAGAGTAACCATTATTCTCTTTAAATGAATAACCGTATTGCGATAGTCATAATCCAATCATGTCTATGCTCAACGCAAACACCAAATAACAATTATTTAGGTTTAACACCAATCTCGTTGGTAGAGGGAGCGTGTGATGCTTGATCACATCAAGCTTGGAAAAACTTCCAACACATATCGTCAGCTCACCTTTAGCTAGTCTCCGTTTATTCCGTAGCTTTTATTTCGAGTTACTAATACTTAGCAACCGAACCGGTATCCTATACCCTGGTGCTACTAGGAGTACTAGTAAAGTACACATTAACATAATGTATATCCAATATACTTCTATCGACCTTGCCAGCCTTCTCATCTACCAAGTATCTAGGGTAATTCTGCTCCAGTGGCTGTTCCCTTTATTACAGAAGCACTTAGTCTCGGGTTTGGGTTCAACCTTGGGTTTCTTCACTAGAGCAGCAGCTGAATTGCCGTTTCGTGAAGTATCCCTTTGTTCCCTTGCCCTTCTTGAAACTAGTGGTTTCACCAACCATCAACAATTGATGCTCCTTCTTGATTTCTACTTTCGCGGTGTCAAACATCGCGAATATTTCAAGGATCATCATATCTATCCCTGATATGTTATAGTTCATCACGAAGCTTTAGCAGCTTGGTGGCAATGACTTTGGGGAAACATCACTATCTCATCTGGAAGATCAACTCCCACTCGATTCAAGTGATTGTTGCACTCAGACAATCTGAGCACAAGCTCAACAATTGAGCTTTTCTCCCTTAGTTTGCAGGCTAAGAAAATCGTCGGAGGTCTTATACCTCTTGACGTGGGCACGAGCCTGAAATCCCAATTTCAGACCTTGAAACATCTCATATGTTCCGCGACATTTCGAAAACGTCTTTGGTGCCTCTACTCTAAACCATTTAACTGAACTATCACGTAGTTATCAAAATGTGTATGTCCGATGTTCGCAACATCCACAAACGACGTTTGGGGTTCGGCACACTGAGCAGTGCATTAAGGACATAAGCTTTCTAATGTCCGCATAATTGCTACTTTCAACTTTCAACTATATTTTCTCTAGGAACATATCTAAAACAGTAGAACTAAAGCGCGAGCTTACGACATAATTTGCAAAGATCTTTTGACTATGTTCAGGATAATTAAGTTCATCTTATGAACTCCCACTCAGATAGACATCCCTCTGGTCATCTAAGTGATTACATGATCCGAGTCAACTAGGCCGTGTCCGATCATCACGTGAGACGGACTAGTCATCATCGGTGAACATCTTCATGTTCATCGTATCTACTATACGAATCATGCTCGACCTTTCGGTCTCCGTGTTCCGAGGCCATGTCTGTACATGCTAGGCTCGTCAAGTTAACCCTAAGTGTTTTCGCTGTGTAAAACTGTCTTACACCCGTTGTATGTGAACGTAAGAATCCATCACACTCGATCATCACGTGGTGCTTAGAAGCGACGAACTGTAGCAACGGTGCACAGTTAGGGGAGAACACTTCTTGAAATTTTGTAAGGGATCATCTTATTTACTACCGTCGTCCTAAGTAAACAAGATGCATAATCATAATAAACATCACATGCAATTATATAGTTGTGACATGATATGGCCAATATCATATAGCTCCATTGATCTCCATCCTCGGGGCTCCATGATCATCTTGTCACCGGATTGACACCCTGATCTCCATCATCATGATCTCCATCATCGTGTCTTCATGAAGTTGTCACGCCAACGACTACTTCTACTTCTATGGCTAACGCGTTTAGCAATAAAGTAAGGTAAGATACATGGCGTTGTTCAATGACACGCAGGTCATACAATAAATTAAGACAACTCCTATGGCTCCTGCCGGTTGTCATACTCATGGACATACAAGTCGTGAATCCTATTACAAGAACATGATCAATCTCATACATCACATATCATTCATCACATTCTTCTTGGCCATATCACATCACATAGCATACCCTGCAAAAACAAGTTAGACGTCCTCTAATTGTTGTTTGCATGTTTTACGTGGCTGCTATGGGTTTCTAGCAAGAACGTTTCTTACCTACGCAAAACCACAACGTGATATGCCAATTTCTATTTACCCTTCATAAGGATCCTTTTCATCGAATCCGTTCCGACTAAAGTGGGAGAGACTGGCACCCGCTAGCCACCTTATGCACCAAGTGCATGTCAATCGGTGGAACCTGTCTCACGTAAGAGTACGTGTAAGGTCGGTCCGGGCCGCTTCATCCCACAATACCGTCGAAACAAGATTGGACTAGTAACGGTAAGCATATTGAACAAAATCAACGCCCACAACTACTTTGTGTTCTACTCGTGTAAAGAATCTACGCAATAGACCTAGCTCATGATGCCACTATTGGAGAACGTAGCAGAAATTCAAAAAAAATTCTACGTGTCACCAAGATCTATCTATGGAGAAACCAGCAACAAGGGGAAGGAGAGTGCATCTACATACCCTTGTAGATCGCTAAGCGGAAGCGTTCAAGAGAACGGGGTTGAAGGAGTCGTACTCGTCGTGATCCAAATCACCGGAGATCCTAGTGCCGAACGGACGGCACCTCCGCGTTCAACACACGTACAGCCCGGTGACGTCTCCCCGCCTTGATCCAGCAAGGAGAGAGGGAGAGGTTGAGGAAGACTCCATCCAGCAGCAGCACAACGGCGTGGTGGTGATGGAGGAGCGTGGCAATCCTGCAGGGCTTCGCCAAGCACCGCGGGAGAGGAGGAGTAGGGAGAGAGGTAGGGCTGCACCAAGAGGGAGAAGTTCTCATCGTCTCTTTAGCAGCCCCAAACCTCAAGTATATATAGGGGGGAAGGGGGCTGCGCCCCCTTTAGGGTTTCCCACCCCAAGGAGTGCGGCCGAGGGGGGAGGAGTGCCTCCCAAGTCAAGTGGAGGCCTCCCCCTTTAGGGTTTCCCCCTTCCCATGCGCATGGGCCTTGGGGGACTGATTCCCTTGGCCCATAAAGGCTAGGGCGCCCCCTTACAACCCATGCTACTGTATTGGACGTGGTGGAACAATTTCCGGACCTCCGGACCCCTCCGGAATCCTCCGGAACCTTCTGGAAGCTTCCCGGTACAATACCAAAAAAACCCAAACTTTTTCCGGAACCCGAACAACAACTTTCCATATATAAATCTTTACCTCCGGACCATTCTGGAACTCCTCGTGACATCCGGGGTCTCATCCGGGACTCCGAACAACATTCGGTAACCACATACAAGCTTCCTTTATAACCCTAGCGTCACCGAACCTTAAGTGTGTAGACCCTACAGGTTCGGGAGACATGCAGACATGACCGAGACGTTCTCCGGTCAATAACCAACAGCGGGATCTGGATACCCATGTTGGCTCCCACATGTTCCACGATGATCTCATCGGATGAACCACGATGTCGAGGACTCAATCGATCCCGTATACAATTCCCTTTGTCTAGCGGTATTGTACTTGCCCGGGATTCGATCGTCGGTATCCCGATACCTTGTTCAATCTCATTACCGGCAAGTCTCTTTACTCGTTCCGTAACACATCATCCCGTGATCAACTCCTTGATCACATTGTGCACATTATGATGATGTCCTACCGAGTGGGCCCAGAGATACCTCTCCGTTTACACGGAGTGACAAATCCCAGTCTCGATTCGTGCCAACCCAACAGACACTTTCGGAGATACCTATAATGCACCTTTATAGCCACCCAGTTACGTTGTGACGTTTGGTACACCCAAAGCATTCCTACGGTATCCGGGAGTTGCACAATCTCATGGTCTAAGGAAAAGATACTTGACATTAGAAAAGCTTTAGCATACGAACTACACGATCTTTGTGCTAGGCTTAGGATTGGGTCTTGTCCATCACATCATTCTCCTAATGATGTGATCCCATTATCAACGACATCCAATGTCCATAGCCAGGAAACCATGACTATCTGTTGATCACAACGAGCTAGTCAACTAGAGGCTCACTAGGGACATATTGTGGTCTATGTATTCACACGTGTATTACGATTTCCGGATAATACAATTATAGCATGAATAAAAGACTATTATCATGAACAAAGAAATATAATAATAACACTTTTATTATTGCCTCTAGGGCATATTTCCAACATGGAAGCCATGCTGCTTATCCACTGAGATGGCAGGGTAGCTTCAGGGAAAGCTTCCGCAGGTCATTTGCTGCGATCTGCTTCTCGTTCCTCTAGACCTTGTACCCTTTCGTGCAGCGCCTGCAGTTGGCTATGCTCCACTTTCTTCCTCCTCTCCTGGGTTTTGTGACCCCCTGCGTCCGGAAACCCAGCCTTCCACGGAAGGGAGCCTGGCGTGCCTCGTGTCCGTCCAGGGTGCTCAGGATTCCCGAGGGCCATTGTGAGCTCGTCGTTCTCTCTGTCTGGAACGAACGTCCCTTCCTGCGCTTTCTCGATATACTCCCGAAGCTTCCTAACGGGTATTCGCAATTGCTCTTCCGTCCAGACGCACTTCCCTGATACAGGGTCCAAGGTTCCGCCAACTCTGAAGAACCAAGTCCGGCAACGGTCTGGCCATCTCAATGTCTTTGGTTCGACCCCTTTAGCAATCAGGTCATTCTCAGCCTTGTCCCACAAAGATCGGGCTTTGACATAACCACCTAACCCCGTGCGATGGTGATGCTTCTTCTTCACAGCATTAATCTTGTTTGTAGCTGACACCTTCTTACTCTTTTCCGATGTCTTGTGGGCCACAAATGCGGGCCATTGATCTCTGATATTCTCAAACCGGCCGATGAATTCTGGTGTCTCTTCTTTGTCGACAAATGTTTTCAGCTCATTCTTCCACCTCCTAAATAGTTCTGCCATCTTCTTAAGAGCATGAGACTTGATCAATTCCTCTTTAACTGGCTTCTTTGGATCCTCCTCTGGCGGTAGGGTGAAATTTGCCTTAAGCGTTGTCCAAAGATCTTCTTTCTACATATCGGAGACATAACACGTCGGCACCTCAGGGTCTTCCTTCTTTGGCTTTAACCATTGCTGGATACTGATCGGGATTTTGTCCCTAACAAGGACCCCGCACTGAGCACGAAATGCATCCCTTGTCCGGATGGGTTCAATCGGCTTGCCATCGCGCGCGATTGCTCTGATCTCAAACCTTTCATCTGAGCGCAACTTTTTCTTCGGGCCTCGTTTCTTTACCGAAGTTGAGCTCAATCCAGAGGGCTAGAGAAAAAAGAAGAAAGACGAGAGTTAATTAATATGTGTACATATGAAAACAATGAATGCATCAATTAACTACTCAGCACGGGCTTAACTAATATATATATACCTGGCCGGACTCGGTTCGGTCACCGGAGCAGTCAGCACGGTCTCCTTCTTGTACCTCCATTGGGTCACCGGAGCCATCATGAACATATCCCTCTTCTTGTACCGGCATTAATGGGTCGGAGCCATCATGAACATAGCCCTCTTCTTCACCCAGTCCTTCCTGACCATCGGTGTTGTTGAGAAATGACGCAACGACATCACTTCCTTGTGCGATTATGTCCCCCAACATCGCTTCTGTTGCTTCGTCTCGGGAGTGCTCCATAGTTTCTGCAAATATTTACAACATGTCAATTATTATTCAAACATGGTACAGATGGATATATATTAGTGGCAAACGTAGAACTAGCTAGCAAATCACAATAACGAATCATGTTAATGGCCTCGACGCTGCTTCTCTAGGGTTTGGGGTGGCCTAGACAACGCTCCAAGGGTTTGGGGTGGCCTCGACACAACGCTTCAAGGGTTTGGGGTGGCCTCGACGACAATGCTATTTTATATTGGTAAATTTGGGTCGCCTCGAGAGAGTTTGTCGGGTAGGGGCGCGGCGGGAGGGGGTAGGATACCAACATCGTTTTTTCTCTAGGGTTTGGGTTTCCTCGAGAGTTTTGGTCGAGCGAGAGGGCCGAGGGGGGTGCTGCCGTGGTATAAGTTATCACGGTCGAGAGGGGGTATATATATCAACCGCCCCTCATGTCGAAGTTATCTGGGAGGGGGTTATATCGACAACGACGCGACATACATATACATGGGAAAATAATGTTATCGGGGAGGGGGTATATCGGTACTCCCCCCCTCGTGTTGAAGTTCTCGGGAGGGGGTATATCGACAACGACATACCCGATAAAAAATAAGAAGACAAAAGAAGAAATAAAAAGAGGAGAAGAAGAAAGGAATAGAAAAGAAGCAACGAAGAAAAAAAGAAGAAAAAAAGGAGAAGAAGAAAGGAATAGAGGAGAAAAAAATAGAATTCTTCTTTTTCTTCTTTTTTCCTCTTCTTATTTATTTCTCCTCTTCTTCCTCTCCTCTTCTTCTCCTTTCTTCCTCTTCTTATTTTCCTTTTTGCTCTCCTTCTTTTTCTTCTTCTTCCTTATCTTCCTAGCTAGATCTATAATACTAATCTAAAAATGTAACTTTTGCACATATAAAACTTTTTCTTCTTCTTCCTTCTTCCTTCTCTTCCTTCTTTTCCTAAATATATAAAACTTTTCTAAAAATGAAACTAACCTAAAATGTACTAAATCAGAGAACATATATAGATAAAACTAACCTAAAATGTACCCAAATGTACTAAAAATCTAACTTTTCTATGCACAGAGAATACATACATATATACATTTTTTATAAAAAGGCAAAAAACAAATCATCATATATATTAACAAAAAATCTAAAAAAAGGACATATAATCAGATATACACACATACATATACTCACACATATACATATAATCTGGAAAAACCATCATATATATGTGAAAAAATAGAGGAGAGGACAGGGGGGCGGCGCCGGCCTGACCAAGGAGAGGTGCGGCATGGTCGGGGCAGGGGCAGAGGCACGGCGCCGGCGTCGGTGTACAGGGTGGCGACGGCGGCGTGGTCGGGGCAGGGGTGATGGCGTCGACGGGGCAGAGGGCAGCGGCGACGTTGACGGGGCGGGTCGTGGGCGCGGCAGAGGCACGGCGAGGGCGCGCGGCGTGGTCGGGGGGCAGGGGCGACGGCGACGTGGTCGGGGCGGGGCAACGACGGCGTCGTCGGGGGTGCGACAGAGGCACGACGAGCTCGGGCAGCCTGGCATCGTCGTCGGAGGGATCGAAGAACTGATGAAATTTTCATGATTGCTGGCTTATATAGCAAAGGCATTGGTACCAGCTCGTGGCACCAACCGGTACTAATGCCCCCCTTTAGTCCCAGTTGGTGCCACCAACCGGGACCAAAGGTCTTTTTTCAGCAGCCCAAAGGACGGGAAGCGGCGGTCTTTGGTCCCGGTTGGTCATACCAACCGGGACTAAAGGGTGGGCATTGGTACCGGTTGGTGCCACGGACTGGTACCAATGCACCTCCTTTAGTCCCGGTTGGTGCCACCAACCGGGACCAATGGTCCCTGTGCTGCCCGCGTCGTGGCCAAAGTTTAGTCCCACCTCGCTAGTTGAGAGGGTCGCGCAGTGGTTTATAAGCCCCACTGCCGCACCCCTCTCGAGCTCCTCTCCACTGCAGGCTTATGGGCCTACTTGCTACTGCTTTGCCTGATGGGCCTTCTAGGCCTACTGCGGGCCTGAATCCTGGCCCATGGATGGGTTTCTAGTCGTATTCAGGCCGTGGTGGCCTAGTTGGTGGCAAATTTTTTATTTTTTCCCAGTTTTTTTTGTTTTCTTTTTTCTTTATTTATTTTGTTTTGTTTCTACTTACAACAAAATATTTATTTTACTTTATTTATAATTATTTATTTTATTTTATGATAATTCTTTTTGCTATTAAAGTTTCTAACAAAAAAAGTTCTTTATGAATATTCTTTTTGCTTTTAATGATTTTGAAAAAAAAATACTTTGATAATTTTAGTTGCATCCATTTTATATAATTTTAGTTTTAATAATACTAGAAGTTGCTTATAATGTTTTGAAGAGAAAATACTTTGATAATTTTAGTTTCATAAATTTTATTTATGTTATTAATTTTTTTTGTTTCCACTTATCTATTTTATTAAAGGTTATATCATTTTGTTTCAAATTACTTATTTATTTTATTTTATTTTGTTTCTGACTTTATTTGTTATTTTTCATGCATTTACTGATTATTTTGAGCTATAAGACCATGAAATTGAGAAGCATTTGAAATGAACTCTGAAAAGGTTCCAAGTTGGCATGGTATCATCATTTCACCCACATAGCATGTGCAAGAAAGTAGAGAGGCTTACGGCAAAAATTGGATGCACTTCGTGTACAAAACAGACAATCTCCTTCGAAGTATCAGGGTTTCATACGGAAACTCGTCAGTTACAAAGGGATTTCATTTCTTTTGAACTTATTTGAACCCCCCTTGTTTTTCTGTGTTCAAAATGCACCATTCAAAGCCACATCATCAATTTACAACCCTTTCTGACTTCATTTGTTATTTTTCATGCATTTATTGATTATTTTGAGCTATAAGACCATGAAGTTGAAAAGCATTTGAAATGAACTCTGATAAGGTTCCAAGTTGGCATGGTATCATCATTTCACCCACATAGCATGTGCAAGAAAGTAGAGAGGCTTACGACAAAAACTGGATGCACTTCGTGTACAAAACAAACAATCTCCTTCGAAGTATCAAGGTTTCATACGGAAACTCGTCTGTTAGAAAGGAATTTCATTTTTTTTGAACTTATTTGAACCCCCTTGTTTTTCTGTGTTCAAAATGCACCATTCAAAGCCACATCATCAATTTACAACCCTTTCTGACTTCATTTGTTATTTTTCATGCATTTACTGATTATTTTGAGCTATTAGACCATGAAGTTGAAAAGCATTTGAAATGAACTCTGAAACCAAAGTACATACATAGTTCTCCAGAGCATTAAAACCAAAGTACATACATAGTTCTCATTGAACAACATATAGCTCTCCAGAGCATCTAATTAAACCATACATCGAAATATCGAACGAATACCAAATTCACATGACTACTAATAGCAAGACTTCACCCATGTCCCCAGGAACAAATGTAACTACTCACAAAGCATATTCATGTTCATAATCAGAGGAGTAATAATATGCATAAAGGATCTGAACATATGATCTTCCACCAAGTAAACCAATTAGCATCAACTACAAGGAGTAATCAACACTACTAGCAACCCACAGGTACCAATTTGTGGTTTTGATACAAGATTGGATACAAGAGATGAACTAGGGTTTTGAGAGGAGATGATGCTAGTGAAGATGTTGATGGAGATTGACCCCCTCCCAATGAGAGTATCGTTGGTGATGACGTTGGTGATGATTTCCCCCTCCCGGAGGGAAGTGTCCCCGGCAGAACAGTTCCGCCAAAGCCCTAGATTGATTCCGCCAAGGTTCTGCCTCGTGGCGGCGGAGTTCCGTCCCGTAAGCTTGCGCACGATTTTTTCAGGGGAAGAGTGATGATATAGCAGAAGATGGACGCCGGAGGCCCACCAGGGGGCCCAGGAGATAGGGGGCCGCGCCCTACAAGGGGGGGGGGGCTGTCTCCTGGACAGGGTGTGGGGCCCCTGGCCTATTTCTTTTGCTCATAAATTCTTAATAAATCCAAAAAGTTGTTTCGTGGAGTTTCAGGACTTTTGGAGTTGTGCAAAATAGGTTTCCAATGTTTGCTCCTTTTATAGCCAGAATTCCAGCTGTCGGCATTCCCCCTTGCTATCTCTTGAGCACTGCGTTGGATTTCCCCGAAGAGGAGAGGATGATGCAGTAAAGTAGCGGAAGTATTTCCCTCAGTTTTTGAGAACCAAGGTATCAATCCAGTAGGAGACCACGCACAAGTCCCTCGTACCTACACAAAACGATAGCAACTCGCAACCAATGCTTAGGGGTTGTCAATCCCTTCACGGTCACTTGCGAGAGTGAGATCTGATAGAGATAATATTTTTGGTATTTTTGATAGATAGATGCAAAGTAAAAAGTAAAAGGCAAAGTAAAACAAAGCAAGTAAATAAAGTGATATAGATTGATATGATGAGAATAGACCCGAGGGCCATAGGTTTCACTAGTGGCTTCTCTCTAGAGCATAAGTATTCTACGGTGGGTGAACAAATTATTGTTGAGCAATTGACAGAATTGAGCATAGTTATGAGTATATCTAGGCAATGATCATGTATATAGGCATCACGTCCAAAATAAGTAGATCGAAACGATTCTGCATCTACTACTATTACTCCACTCATCGACCGCTATCCAGCATGCATCTAGAGTATTAAGTAAAAACAGAGTAACGCCGTAAGCAAGATGACATGATGTAGAGGGATAAATTCATGCAATATGATAAACACCCCATCTTGTTATCCTCGATGGCAACAATACAATACATGCCTTGCAACTCTTTCTGTCACTGAGTAAGGACACCGCAAGATTGAAGCCAAAGCTAAGCACTTCTCCCATTGCAAGAACTACCAATCCAGTTGGCCAAACCAAAAAGATAATTCGAAGAGACTTGCAAAGATAACTCAATCATACATAAAAGAATTCAGAGAAGAATCGAATATTTTCCATAGATAATACTGGATCATAAACCCACAATTCATCGATCTCAACAAACACACCGCAAAAAGAAGATTAGATCGAATAGATCTCCACGGCAGAGAGGGAGAACATTGTATTGAGATCCAAAAAGAGAGAAGAAGCCATCTAGCTACTAGCTATGGACCCGAAGGTCTGAAGTAAACTACTCACACTTCATCGGAGGGGCTATTGTGATGATGTAGAAGCCCTCCGTGGTGGATGCCCCCTCCGGCGGAGCTCCGGAACAGGCCCCAAGATGGGATCTCGTGGATACAGAAGGTTGCGGCGGTGGAATTAGGTTTTTGGCTCCTGTTCTGATCGTTCGGGGATACGTAGGTATATATAGGAGGAAGGAGTACGTCGGTGGAGCTTCGATGGGCCCACGAGGTAGGGGGGCGCGCCCTCCACCCTCGCGACCTCCTTGGAAACTTCTTGGAGTAGGGTCCAAGTCTCCTAGATCACGTTCGGTTGGAAAATCACGATCCCGAAGGTTTCATTCCGTTTGGACTTCGTTTGATATTCTGTTTCTTCGAAATACTGAAAAAGGCAAAAAACAGCAATTCTGGGTTGGGCCTCCGGTTAATAGGTTAGTCCCAAAAGTAATATCAAAGAGGAAAATAAAGCCCAATATAGTCCAAAACAGTAGATAAAGTAGCATGGAGCAATCAAAAATTATAGATACGTTGGAGACGTATCAGGCATCCCCAAGCTTAATTCGTGCTCGTCCTCGAGTAGGTAAATGATAAAAAAGAATTTTTGATGCGGAGTGATACTTTGGCATAATTTCAATGTAAATCTTCTTTATTGTGATATGAATATTCAGATCCGAAAGATTCAAGACAAAAGTTCATATTGACACAAAAATAATAATACTTCAAGCATACTAATCAAAGCAATCATGTCTTCTCAAAATAACATGGCAAAAGAAAGTTCATCCCTACAAAATCATATAGTTAGGCTATGCTTCATTTTCGTCACACAAATATGTTCCCAACTTCTATACCCCCAATGATAAGCCAAGCAATTGTTTCATACTTAAATAATCTCAAACTTTTTCAACTTTCACACAATACATGAGCGTGAGCCATGGATATAGCACTATGGGTGGAATAGAATATGATGATGGGGATTGTGTGGAGAAGACAAAAAAGGAGAAAGTCTCACGTTAACGAGGCTAATCAACGGGCTATGGAGATGCCCATCAATTGATGTCAACATAAGGAGTAGGGATTGCCATGCAACGGATGCACTAGAGCTATGAATGCTCAACAAAAGAAAACTAGTGGGTGTGCATCCAACTTGCTTGCTCACGAAGACCTAGGGCATTTGAGGAAGCCCATTGTAGGAATATACAAGCCAAGTTCTATAATGAAAAATTCCCACTAGTATAAAAAGGACAACTTATGAGACTCACTACATGAAGAACAAGGTGCTACTTTGAAGCACAATATATGAGACTCACTACATGAAGAACAAGGTGCTACTTTGAAGCACAATATATGAGACTCACTACATGAAGAATAAGGTGCTACTTTGAAGCACAAGTGTGGAAAAAGAGATAGTAGCATTGCCCTTTTTCTTTTCTTTTTTTGGGCCTTTCTTTTTTTCTTTTTGGCCTTTCTCCTTTTTTTTTATTTTGGCAATGCTCTAATAATGATGGTCATCACACTTCTATTGATTACAACACAAGGATTACAACTCGAAACTTAGAACAAGATATGACTCTATATGAATGCCTCCGGCGGTGTACCGGGATGGGGCAATGAATCAAGAGTGACATGTATGAAAAATAATGCATGATGGCTTTGCCACAAATACGATGTCAACTACATGATCATGCAATGGCAATATGACAAAAGTAATGTATGTCATGATGATGATGATGGAAGTTGCATGGCAATATTATCTTGGAATGGCTATGGAAATGCAATAATAGGTAGGTATGGTGGCTGTTTTGAGAAAGATATAAGGAGGTTTATGTGTGATAGAGCGTAACGTATCACGGGGTTTGGATGCACCGGCGAAGTTTGCGCCAACTCTCAAGGTGAGAAAGGGCAATGCACGGTACCGAAGAGGCTAGAAAAGGTGGAAAGGTGAGCGTGCGTATAATCCATGGACTCAACATTAATCAAAAGAACTCATATACTTATTGCAAAAATTTAGAAGTCATCAAAAATCTAGTACTACGCGCATGCTCCTAGGGGGATAGATTGGTAGGAAAAGACCATCGCTCGTCCCCGACCGCCACTCATAAGGATGCACAAGCCAGGTACACTTCATGTTTCAAATTTGTTACACAACTTTAACCATACGTGCATGCTACGGGACTTGCAAACTTCAACACAAGTATTTCTCAAATTCATAATCACCCAACTAGCACGACTTTGATATTATCACCTCCATATCTCCAAACAATTATCAAGCATCAAACTTATCTTAGTATTCAATTCACTCAAAAGAAAGTTTCACATATCTTGAACACCAACTATATTAACATTAAGCAAATTACCATGCTATTAAAGACTCTCAAAATAATCTAAGTGAATCATGAGAGATCAAATAGTTTCTTTAAAACAAATCCACCACCGTGCTCTAAAAGATCTAAGTGAAGTACTAGAGCAAAAATTATCACGCTCAAAAGATATAAGTGAAGCACATAGAGTATTCTAACAAATTCCAATTCATGTATGGCTCTCTAAAAAGGTGTGAACAACAAGGATAATTGTGGTAAACTAACAATCAAAGACACAAATAATACAAGATGCTCCAAGCAAAACACATATCATGTTGGTGAATAAAAATATAGCTCCAAGTAAATTACCGATGGAAGTGGACGAAAGAGGGGATGCCTTCCGGGGCATCCCCAAGCTTTGAATTTTTGGTGTCCTTGGATTATCTTGGGGGTGCCATGGGCATCCCCAAGCTTAGGCTCTTGCCACTCCTTGTTCCATAATCCATCAAAAGAATTCACCCAAAACTTGAAAACTTCACAACACAAAACTCAATAGAAATCTCGTGAGCTCCGTTAGAGAAAGAAAACAAAAGACTACTTCAAGGTACTGTAATGAACTCATTGTTTATTTATATTGGTGTTAAACCTACTGTATTCCAACTTCTCTATGGTTTATAAACTAATTTACTAGCCATAGATTCATCAAAATAAGCAAACAACACACGAAAAACAGAATCAATCAAAAACAGAACAGTCTGTAGCAATCTGTAACTAACACAAACTTATGGAACTCTAAAAATTCTACCAAAATAGGAAGTCCTGGAAAATTTGTTTATTGATCAGAAGCAAAAAGAATCAACGCAAAAGCACGTTCCTGTGATTTATCATAAATAACTTCGTGCACACAAAGTTTCTGTTTTTCAGCAGAATCAAATCAACTATCATCGTAGGTTATCCTATAGGTCCTACTTGGCACAAACACTAATTAAAACATAAAACCACATCCAAACAGAAGGTAGATGGATTATTTATTCCTAAACAGAAGCAAAAACAAAAAATACAAAATAAAATTGGGTTGCCTCCCAACAAGCGCTATCGTTTAACGCCCCTAGCTTGGCATAAAAGCGAGGATAGATCTAGGTATTGCCATCTTTGGTAGGCAATCCATAAGTGTCTCTCATGATAGATTCATATGGTAATTTTATTTTCTTCCTAGGGAAGTGTTCCATACCCTTCTTTAAGGGAAATTGGAATCTAATATTCCCTTCCTTCATATCAATAATTGCACCAATCGTTCTAAGGAAAGGTCTACCAAGAATAATAGGACATGAAGGATTGCAATCTATATCAAGAAATATAAAATCTACGGGCACATAATTCCTATTTGCAACAATAAGAACATAATTAATTCTTCTCATAGGCTTTTTAATCGTGGAATCCGCAAGATGCAAGTTTAGGGAGCAATCATTAAAATCATGGAAATCTAGCAAATCACATAAAGTTTTGGGGATAGTAGAGACACTAGCACCCAAATCACACAAAGCATAAAACTCAAAATCTTTAATTTTAATTTTAATAGTAGGTTCCCACTCATCATAGAGTTTTCTATGGATAGAAACTTTCAACTCAAGTTTTTCTTCATAAGATTGCATCAAAGCATCAACAATATATTCGGTAAAGGCCTTATTTTGACTATAAGCATGAGGAGAATCTAGCACGGATAGCGACAAGGAAATACAACCAATCAAAGAGCAATTTTCATAATTAAATTCCTTCGGATCCAAAATAGTGGGTTTAGCAACATCACGGTTTTTATTTATTTCAATCCCACTTTCATCAATTTCATCATCAAGATCTAGAAACAATGAATTCTTAGAACACCTTGTAGGTAAAGGAAGATAACCTTCAGATTCATCAAGATTCATGTTGCAAAACAAAGATTTAATGGGGGACACATCAATAACTTTTAGATCTTCATCTTGATTTTCATAGGTATTTGGTTTAGCGGCCATCTTATTGACTAAGGTAGCTTGCATATCCGAAATTTCAGCGGTAATCTTTTCAAGACGAGCAAATTGAGCCCTTATACCATCAAATTCTTTAGACATATCATCGAGTTCTTTATTCATAAAGCTCATAAAACTTTTTTGTTCCTTAAGTTCGTTTCTAAAGAAATTATTGTGCTCAAATTGTAAAACCATAAACTTTCTAACATTGCTTTTGATCTCCTCTAGCCTTTTAAGGTGAAGGTCACCAAATCTAGGTAGAGCCATCGTAAAAAAAAGACAAACTAACACAAGAGCAAGCAGGAAGGCAAAGGGAAAAAGGCAAACAGGAAAGAGAGGAGGAGATTAGGAAAGAGAGGGCAAATAAAACGGCAAGGGTGAAGTGGGGGAGAGGAAAACGAGAGGCAAATGGCAAATAATGTAATGCGAGAGATAGGGATTGCGATGGGTACTTGGTATGGTTGACTTGCTTGCGTGAGCCTCCCCGGCAACGGCGCCAGAAATTCTTCTTGCTACCTCTTGAGCACTGCGTTGGATTTCCCCGAAGAGGAGAGGATGATGCAGTAAAGTAGCGTAAGTATTTCCCTCAGTTTTTGAGAACCAAGGTATCAATCCAGTAGGAGACCACGCACAAGTCCCTCGTACCTACACAAAACGATAGCAACTCGCAACCAACGCTTAGGGGTTGTCAATCCCTTCACGGTCACTTACGAGAGTGAGATCTGATAGAGATAATATTTTTGGTATTTTTGATAGATAGATGCAAAGTAAAAAGTAAAAGGCAAAGTAAAACAAAGCAAGTAAATAAAGTGATATAGATTGATATGATGAGAATAGACCCGGGGGCCATAGGTTTCACTAGTGGCTTCTCTCAAGAGCATAAGTATTCTACGGTGGGTGAACAAATTACTGTTGAGCAATTGACAGAATTGAGCATAGTTATGAGTATATCTAGGCAATGATCATGTATATAGGCATCACGTCCAAAACAAGTAGATCGAAACGATTCTGCATCTACTACTATTACTCCACTCATCGACCGCTATCCAGCATGCATCTAGAGTATTAAGTAAAAACAGAGTAACGCCGTAAGCAAGATGACATGATGTAGAGGGATAAATTCATGCAATATGATAAAAACCCCATCTTGTTATCCTCGATGGCAACAATACAATACGTGCCTTGCAACTCTTTCTGTCACTGAGTAAGGACACCGCAAGATTGAACCCAAAGCTAAGCACTTCTCCCATTGCAAGAACTACCAATCTAGTTGGCCAAACCAAAAAGATAATTCGAAGAGACTTGCAAAGATAACTCAATCATACATAAAAGAATTCAGAGAAGAATCAAATATTTTCCATAGATAATACTGGATCATAAACCCACAATTCATCGGTCTCAACAAACACACCGCAAAAAGAAGATTACATCGAATAGATCTCCACGAGAGAGGGGGAGAACATTGTATTGAGATCCAAAAAGAGAGAAGAAGCCATCTAGCTACTAGCTATGGACCCGAAGGTCTGAAGTAAACTACTCACACTTCATCGGAGGGGCTATGGTGATGATGTAGAAGCCCTCCGTGGTGGATGCCCCCTCCGGCGGAGCTCCGGAACAGGCCCCAAGATGGGATCTCGTGGATACAGAAGGTTGCGGCGGTGGAATTAGGTTTTTGGCTCCTGTTCTGATCGTTCGGGGATATGTAGGTATATATAGGAGGAAGGAGTACGTCGGTGGAGCTCCGAGGGGCCCACGAGGTAGGGGGGCGTGCCCAGGGGGGCGCCCTCCACCCTCGTGACCTCCTCGGAAACTTCTTGGAGTAGGGTCCAAGTCTCCTGGATCACGTTCGGTTGGAAAATCACGATCCCGAAGGTTTCATTCCGTTTGGACTCCGTTTGATATTCTGTTTCTTCGAAATACTGAAAAAGGCAAAAAACAGCAATTCTGGGTTGGGCCTCCGGTTAATAGGTTAGTCCCAAAAGTAATATAAAAGTGGAAAATAAAGCCCAATATAGTCCAAAACAGTAGATAAAGTAGCATGGAGCAATCAAAAATTATAGATACGTTGGAGACGTATCACCCCTCTTCATGGTAAACCTTCTAAAATAAGAGAGAATAACCATAAGTATTGAGATATAATGTGTAATAACAACCCATAATGCAATAAATATTGATATAAAAGCATGATACAAAATGGACGTATCACGCCTCTAGGGGAGGAGTGATGACGATGACGCCTGCGTGCTGTCTCGGCAAGACCCTCTTCTAAGTGGTGTGCATGAGGTTTCATATCGCTAGTAGAAAATAGGGCTACCGTTCGGCCCTGGCCAGCCCATTAGTCCCGGTTCTTCAAGAACCGGGACCAATGGGGGGTATTAGACCCGATTCGTGAGCCCAGGGGGCCGGCCGGGGCCTCATGGGCATTGGTCCCGGTTCGTGTGGAACCATTTGTCCCGGTTCGAGCCATGAACCGGGACCAATGGTCCTCGCTGCTGGCCCACAACCATTGGTCCCGGTTCCTAGCTTGAACCGGGACAGAAGGGGTGGCTTTAGTCCCGGTTCATGCCATGAACCGGGACAAATAACTTGCCTATATATACCCCATCGCCGCGGCAGAGCACTCCACAGTGCTCTATTTTGTCAAGCCGGCGAGGGGAGGGCATTTGGGTGCTCTAGTTCACCTCCTATGCACATGAGGTGTTCGATGAAATGCCTGAGCCACACTAGTTAAGCTTTCTCCTCTTGAAACTCGACCTTTGAGCTCCATTTTCAACAAGATTTGTCTAGATTTAGTGGTCCGTCACGCCCTGTCTTCACCGCCGTCGATCGCCCGCGCCGATCTCGTCGCCGGCACCACCGTGGTGAGCCTCTTGATACTTGTCTAATTTTCAGATAGATACTTGTCTAATTTTCTTACTTTTATTATTCCTTGTTATTATATAGTGCGATGGTTTTGGTATCCACCCCCCATCGGCCCTCGTCCTGTCTATGATTCAGATGTGGTATATATTATCTTTTCATAACTATTTGGTTCATTTATTGTGTATGACAATTATGCCGACCAATGTGACATAGATATTAGTTATCTAGGAGGTTGTTGAACCGGAAATTCCAACCGACCCTATTGTCGAGAGGTTAAATTTAGTTGAAGAAGAAAACAATTACTTGAAGGAAAAAATAAGAAAAACTGAGGAGGAGAAGATGATATTGGAGTTGCATGTTGCGGATGTCGTCGATGATCACAAGATCAAGATGGATGCAATGCGGTTGAAGGTTAAAAAGATTAGAAAATATGCCATTCATACCGAGGCTTGGTATCATTATGCAGTTGGATCAGTTGTTACCTTGGTTGCGGTTATGATCGCATTTGTTTTTGCATTTAAAACACCTCGGTGTCATCCACGGGTCGTGGGGAGGTTGCCGTCGGGAGCGAATTCATATCCGACTCGTTTAGAGACTCCTCCGAAGAGGAATCCTCGAGATCGGACCCGGTCAGACTGCATAAATGTATTCGGCGTCATTACAAACCATGAGGTCAAAGTCGCACGGAAAATATTATGGAATGCAGATACTTATGACCTCGCCCAGGGCTTGCCCCTGGGCAGCCACTCCTCATCGCTGAAAGTGGCGGTTGTGGGGTGATCGGGAAGGGACGCTGTCGGTGTCAAAACTGGCGGATCTCGGGTAGGGGGTCCCGAACTGTGCGTCTAGGCGGATGGTAACAGGAGACAAGGGACACGATGTTTTACCCAGGTTCGGGCCCTCTTGATGGAGGTAAAACCCTACGTCCTGCTTGATTGATATTGATATTGTGGATGTTTACAAGAGTGGATCTACCACGAGATCAAGGAGGCTAAACCCTAGAAGCTAGCCTATGGTATGATTGTAATGGTTGTTGTTGTGTCCTATGGACTAGAGCCATCCGGTTTATATAGACACCGGAGAGGGCTAGGGTTACATAGAGTCGGTTACAATGGTAGGAGATCTACGTATCCGTATCGCCAAGCTTGCCTTCCACGCCAAGGAAAGTCCCATCCGGACACGGGACGAAGTCTTCAATCTTGTATCTTCATAGTCTTGGAGTCCGGTCGATGATGATAGTCTGGCCGATGATAGTTCGGCTGATGATGGTAGTCCGGCTATCCGGACACCCCCTAATCCGGGACTCCCTCAGTAGCCCCTGAACCAGGCTTCAATGACGATAAGTTTGGCGCGTATATTGCTTGGCATTGCAAGGCGGGTTCCTCCTCCGAATGATAGAAGATTGTGAACACCAGGATAGTGTCCGGCTCTGCAAAATAGATTCCACATTCCACCGTAGAGAGAATAATAAGTTCAATCTGCTGACGTTTTTTGCGGCATGACGTCACGCCACTACCAAGCCCTTACTTGAATCGTTTTTTATTCTACCACCTCAGCGCATTTAGTGAAGAGGTTTCCTTGGCACATCTTGTCGAAGCAGAGATCGTGTTCCCCCTTAATCCGGGATTCTCATCAATACGGACGTGGGTAACCCAACCGCGCCTGTCGCCACGCCCCCTCTATCGAAGGCGAGTCCCAAACGGTCACAGAGACGGCTCTTGGTATTCTCCCTCTTTATAACGGGACCAAGGCTCGTTTCTTTTCTTCAATCCTCCACCGAATCCTCTCCCCGCTCCAAGTTCCAGCACCTAGAGCTCCAGATTCAAGCGCTTCGGACCTTCAACGATGTCCGGTTCCGACCTCCAGGGCCGGTGGATGCCCTCCTTCGTCATGGAGGAGGACGTGCTAAAGCTGCGGGAGGCCAAGTACCTGGCTTATGAGATTTCACACAGGTTGCCTGCCGAAGGGCAGGCCATCCCCACCCCCGAGCCCGGTGAGTATGTCGTTTTTGTATCCCACCTCCGTCGAGGTTTAGGC
Organism: Triticum aestivum; assembly: GCF_018294505.1. Lineage (NCBI taxonomy): Eukaryota > Viridiplantae > Streptophyta > Magnoliopsida > Poales > Poaceae > Triticum > Triticum aestivum. Next base: position 656,066,215 of record NC_057795.1, on the reverse strand, counting down.
TTCCTGATGGATCCTTTTGTGAGAGGGCTCATGTTTTACTATGGGTTGGAATTCCACGATTTGGCTCCGGAGTCCATCCTCCATATTTCCGCATTTATTGTTGTTTGCGAAGCCTTCCTCCGTGTCGCCCCTCACTTCGGCCTGTGGCTGAAGACCTTCAATGTGGCGCCGAAGATGATCGGGGGGCGTCAAGCGGAGTGCGGCGGGGCGGCCATAAGTAGGAGGGCCGATGCCCCGTGGCCCGCTGGCTCCTTCCAAGAGGAGCTCAGCCCGTGGCAGCAAGAGTGGTTCTATATCACCGTTTCGAGGGGCCGCAGACAAAAGCCGCCGCCCTTATTCCGCCCGGGACCTCCACGACAGTTGATGTCGTGGGTCAACCAAGGGCTCAACTGGGGGCCGTCAAAGGACGTGCCCCTACTGCAGGGACGGATTCGAGATCTCCAAACGAGGGAGGTTGATATGGTGGTGGTAATGCAGGTTATGCTTATTAGGCGTCTTCCGCCCTGCAAACACCTCCCTCTCCGGCTGTGGGAGTTCAATCCGGAGGGCCCACGGATTCTTCAGCACTTCATGGGTATGACACCCCTGGAGATGTACAAATTATTCTTCAGATCGCAAGAGGCGCATCCGGAATTGACCGAGGATGCTGGCCTAAGCTGCAATCGCCCGGATACTCAAGTAAGTAGTTCCAAGTCTGGACATATCGTTTGTTTGCCTTTTGATAATTCGCCTTATGACCAACTTCCCTCTAAACAGGAGTGGATAGCGGAAGCAAAATTGATATGGTGTCTGGCCCCCCTCCCCGAGACCACACCGGATTCCGTGCTGGTTCGGATGCTTGAGGTTGCGCCTCCAGAGGAAGGCGAAGGGGAAAGCAGGAAAGCTACTGCCTCGCCTAAGGAGGCTCTTGAAAGAGGGGGGGGGTCGAGAATCCCTCCCTCCAAGGGGAGAAGAGGACTGCCTCTGAGGACCCGGGGGAAAAGCCCCTAAACGGGGGAAGAAATCTTCACCAGAGGGTCCTGCGTCCGGGGAGGCCCCGGCCGCACAATCTCCCTTAAAGAGTCAGCCCTCCAACGAGCCGTAAGTAGAAAGAAAGGAGTTTTATAATAAGGGACATCCCTATTTGTGCTTCTGAGAAGAACTAAAGTTTTTACCTTGTAGATCGGATCTCCGTCCTTCGCAAATGAGCTCGTCTTCGGGGGACCTTCGTCCGGAGATGATGGAGAGCGAGACGCCTCCGTCCGGGGCGCCGTCGGATAGGGCGGACGAGCCTGAAGTGTCGTCACGGAGGGAGCCCCCGGGTTCGGCAAAGCCGGATAGTTCGGCGCCAACGGGTGTACGGCTGAAGGATCTGCTTGAGAAGGCGTCTATCTCAGAAGATCACCACGCATTGATGAGCATGGTGATTGAAAGGGTTTCGTCCGCCGAAGGCGGGTTGCATAATGCTGTCAGGAGTTTGCTGGCGGGGTTTGAGGTGCGTAAAAATGACATACCTTTTAACAGTTTAGCATATAGAATGCGCCCTGTATAGATAGTAGCCCCTGAGACTCGGTAGGTTGTCGAAATCGACAGCGTGCCGAGGATCAAAATCGCAGGTTTAAATTTCCGCCGTGCCAATGCAGGTGGCGGGTCGTCCGGGGGCCAGCCAGACTGATGGAGTTGCTGAACTAACGCGGCAACTCGCTGTTGCGGATGCGGACATCACACTGGTCAACAGGCGACTTGATGAGTCGCAAGGTAAGTGTTTCTGTGCGGTCACTTGGTAAGGGGGCCGAAGCCAGCTCCTTACAACATGTGCGTGAAATGCAGATAGTGCCGCTGCTGTGGAGAGCCTTCGGGCCGAACTTGCTCAAGCCAAGGAGCAGGCCAGAAGGAGTAATGCGGCAGCCTCAAGGGCGGCCGAGGAGTTAGCGGCCGAAAGGGCCGCACACTGCCGGAGCAGGGAAGAGATGGCCGAAATGGCCGTGAAGTTAAAAGATGCTACCGACCGCAATGAGGCTCTTGGGAAGGAGCGCCTAGCGGGGCAAGAAGACCTGGAGAAGGCCACCGCCGAAGCCAAGGATGCCCGCTCTACAATGCGGGCTATAAAGGAAGAGCTGCGCCAGGCCGGAGATATTGTAGCTGGCAAGCCTTTTATGCTGCGCCGAAGGTTTACGGATCCAAAATATGCTCAGCTAGGCCAACTGTGGGGTCCAGAGGACCCTTATATGGACTTAGCAGCGAGTGCGGCGGATGCCGTTGTGCATTTTCAAAGCCAGAAGGATCACAAGACGAAAGAGCTATTTTGGTCTCAATTCCATAGTCTGGAGCGTTCACTTTCGCTGACCGACCGTTTGGCCGAGTGGGCTGAGCTAAATAGGTTGTCCGGGCTTGCTATGACGGATATAGTGACCCATGTACGGCCGGATAGGCCCGAGCCGAAGAGTTACTTTGGCTTATTGAAGTAATTTCTTGGGGCGGTGCCACATATTAAGGCGATGAAGCGGTCGGCCTGCATAGAGGGTGCGCGGATGGCACTCGCTCGTGTGAAGACACGTTGGACAGAGATGGATGCCACCGCTGTTGCGACCCCGGGTTCGGACGATAACCGGTTACCCGCCGAGCACTATTTTGGCGAAGTGCTGCGTGGTGCTCGTGTAATAGAGTCGCAGTGCTCAAAAAATGTTACGTTTGAATGAATGTTTTTATGATGTAAAACAATATTTATGATGTAAGCGCCTTTTATACTTGTGCGTTCAAGTAATAGAATATCTCCTATGCGGCCGTTCATGTATACGTGTGTATAACCTGAAAGATGGCAGTCGTCGGCTTCAGCCCCCACGCACAAGGTGCGGGGGTGTTCGCAACAAATAGCGCGTTTTCACACTTAATCCGACGTCTCGGTCCTGTAAAGGAGGTGGTAGCGTAGCAAACGAGGCAACCGGACTATAATGCTTTATCACTTTCACTTAGCCATGGAGTTCGAGGGTGGGGCTACGACATAGCCCCTAGGGGCACCGCGCTCTCCGAATTCGGGGCGCGTGTGTGCCTGACCGGGAAACGGCCCTTCGTCAAAGCGGAGGAATTCTAAACATTCCCATGGTCGATCGAGTGGTTGACCAGTCTCTCGATGTATCATGACAGTCAGTTTTCGGCTTTCTCTACTGAGGTGCTCGCCCAGCCGAACTGGGGCACAATCGCAGTAGTTCTCCTGGTGCCGCGTTAGTCGATGATACGGAACGTAAGGCAGCAAAACACAGGAGCCGGGCAAACCCAACATTTGACAAAAGACATGATTCAGAGCTGATGCATATAAGGCCTAACTCGAGACGCCGAACACTCTCGAAGGTGTTCGGTCTTTACAATAGCGGGCAAAACAATTCCCTAAGCCCCTTGTGTCCAGGTACGGGCAGGTTCTTCTAGCGCGGCTGATGCCAAAATGCCAGTCTCCACTCTGGTTATAATGAGAAACTAGGGGATTATAGCAGCAAGAGACAGTAAGAAAGGTTTACGTAGGGTCTTAGTCTGAAAAGAGTCCTTGCAACGGGTCCCTACTGCACGTCTGCGCCTGTGTCTCCGTTGTGCCGTATCCTGGACGGGTGTGCACGTTGTTCATCTGTAAAAAGAGAGGAACTTAGTTTGAAAAGAAATCGTGCAAGAAAGTGCATAAAAAATTGAAATATAGATTAATAAAGCTGAGTCTATGCTAGCTCATTATGGCTTATATGTACAAACCCTTGTGAAGGGGTGTGTGGCTAGGTAGCCCCTAGCTTATTTATTCCGGACTCGTCCAGCCGTGTCCGGGGTCTCAGGCGACCTTTTAATGAAATGATGCCACGTGGACCGGGCATTTTAAGCGTAAGAGACGCGTAATGTGGTATTGCATTGAAGCGGACGAAAGCTTCTCGTCCCAGTGATGCTTGATAGCTACTTTTAAATGGGGCGACATGAAAGGTTAGCTTTTCTCGTCGGATGTTGTCAGGTGACCCGAACACAACTTCTAGTAATAATGAAACTGTGCACCTGGCGTAAGGGCCTGGCGCGACTCCTTTGAAGGAAGTGCGGCTATGCCGAATTGTAGGAGGGTCTATCCCAACTTGCAGATTGTGTCTGGATATAGCAGGTTTAAGTCACTGCCGCCGTCCATCAGAACCTACGTGAATTGCAGTCCGTCTATTATGGGATCCAGTATCAGGGCAGTCTATCCTGCGTTCCGGATACTTCTGGACTAATCCAGATGGTCGAAAGTGATTGGTTTTGACATCCAATGGGGTGGACCGTGCGACACTTGTCTTAGCGAGTGCCGTGTTGGTTTTCCGTACTATCACATGAAGTGAGTTTACTGTTTTGACTTCTTGTGGGAAAGTCTTTTGACTTCCGGTGCTCTGCTGGTGAGGTTTGTCATCGTCCTCGCTTGGCGCATCGAGCCCCTTGTGTCCGGTGTTGAGTCTGCCGGACTGTTTAAAAACCCAACAATTTCGGTTGGTATGGTTTGCAGGCCTTCCGGAGGTACTGTGGATTTGACATATCCGATCTAAAATTTTGTTTAAATTTGATAGCTCATCGCTGTTGTCCTTAAGAGGCAGTGTTTTATTGTTTGGCCGCGAGCTTTTGAATCCGGCGTTGACCGCCGTGCCCTTTGGGCTTTTTTCTTTATTCCGGCGCTGATCTTTCCTGCGCCGTGATTTTCCGTTTCCATCTCTGATCTCGGATGTACTCGGGTCGCTGGTGCTGCATCTTGCTAGCCAGCTGTCTTCTCCTGCGCAAAAGTGCGTCATGAGGCTTGTTAGCGCGGCCATTGTTCTTGGCTTCTCTTGGCCGTGGTGTCTGGCGAGCCATTCGTCTCGGACATTGTGTTTAAAAGCTGCTAAGGCTTCCGCGTCTGGACAGTCGACTATTTGGTTCTTTTTGGTAAGGAACGTGTTCCAGAATTTGCGCGCTGACTCTCCGGGCTGTTGGGTTATATGACTTAGATCGTCTGCATCCGGAGGGCGGACATAAGTCCCTTGAAAATTTGCTCTAAACGCGTCCTCAAGCTCTTCCCAACTTCCAACAGTGTTTTCTGGGAGGCTTTTGAGCCAATGCCGAGCTAGCCCTTTGAGCTTGAGGGGTAGGTATTTTATGGCGTGGATATCATCTCCTCTAGCCATGTGTATGTGTAGTATGTAATCTTCTATCCAGACTCCTGGGTCTGTTGTGCCGTCGTATGCCTCTATGTTTATGGGTTTGAACCCTGCTGGAAATTCATGATCCAGCACCTCGTCGGTGAAACATAGCGGGTGTGCGGCGCCCCTGTATTTGGGTGTGCCGCTGTCTTCGAACACTTGTCGTGTTGTGTTACTTCCTGGGGCCCTCCTTTTTGGCCCGTAGATGGACCTAGTTGGGCCATCCGTTTTCCCAAGATCATAAGTCGGCTTGTGTGCGGCGCCGCTTGTCGCTTTTGGCCTGTCATCTGGCCGTTTATCCGGCCAGGTGGCCTCTTTGTTTTTTGACTGTGAGGGCTCTATGGCTTCCTCGTCAAATTCTGGCAGCAACTTGCTCTTCGGGTAGCTCTTTGTTTGATGGCCATTGCCATATTTGTCTGCGGACTTGAGTATTTTGCTCCACTTCATTCTGAGTATGTCTTCCGCTGTTTTGAGCTTCCTTTTTTCCTTCTTCAAACTTCTTGCAGTGGCGACGAGTCTTTTGTGAAGGTTCTTATGCTCCGATGGTGTGTCCGGACTGTTGATTGCTCCGTGAAGGGGTTAATTATCCGGTTCGTCCTGTTCGGATGGTTGCTTGGTTGTATGTTCGTCGTCCGCTGGTTTGCCCTGCTCTATCGCTGGGTCGTTAGGAATGTTGCTTTGATCGAGGCGGGACTTAGGGCGGCGTCTACGTCGCCGTGTTGGTTGTTTATCGGCGGGATTATCCTCTGCCGCGTCCCGTTGTTCCTCGGTATCGCTTCCCCTTGGGGTGTCCACCATATGTATGTCATGTGACGAGGTGGCCTTCCAGTGCCCTGTAGGCGCTGGTTCTTGATTGTCTCCGGCATCGTCGTCCATACCGTGGATGTCTTCGGAGTCGTAGTTTAGCACGTCGGTTAGATCGTCGATGGTGGCTACGAAGTGGGTGGTGGGTGGGCTCTGAATTTCTTCATTGTCCGCGTCCCGACCGTCCTGGCCGTAGTTCGGCCAGGGATCTCCGGATAGTGATAGATGCTTCAGCGAATTTAAGATATCCCCGAAGGGTGAGTGCTGAAAGGTGTCCGCGGCGGTGAATTCCATGATCGGCGCCCAATCGGATTTGACTGGCAGGGGCGTAGGAGGTTCGGAGTCCGGCAGAGAGTCCGGCACCTCGGAGTCATGGGCTTTATGCGGGACAAGGTAAGTGTTCGGCTCCATCGCCGTAGAAGTTGCAGCTCCCGAGGCGGTGTCCAGCCATCCGTCCTCGATCTGAGCGATCGGCTCCGGACTATGGGTCGGAGCGGATTCGTGTGCGGCCTCCAAGGTGCTGTCTGGCGGCAGAGTTAGGTCGTGCCCATCGTGACAGCGCGGCACGCTCGGCTGTGGCTCAGATCCGTCGAAGATCAAGTCCCCGCGGATATCGGCCGTTAAGTTTAGGCTTCCAAACCTGACCTGACGGCCAGGGGCATAGCTTTCGATCTGCTCCAGATGGCCAAGTGAGTTGGCCCGCAGTGCAAAGCCGCCGAATACGAAGATCTGTCCGGGGAGAAAAGTCTCACCCAGGACTGCGTCGTTGTCGATTGAAGAGGCCATCAAGCCTATCGGTGACGACACAGAGGAACTCTCAATGAAAGCACCAATGTCGGTGTCAAAACCGGCGGATCTCGGGTAGGGGTTCCCGAACTGTGCGTCTAGGCGGATGGTAACAGGAGACAAGGAACACGATGTTTTACCCAGGTTCGGGCCCTCTTGATGGAGGTAAAACCCTACGTCCTGCTTGATTGATATTGATATTGTGGATGTTTACAAGAGTGGATCTACCACGAGATCAAGGAGGCTAAACCCTAGAAGCTAGCCTATGGTACGATTGTAATGGTTGTTGTTGTGTCCTATGGACTAGAGCCATCCGGTTTATATAGACACCGGAGAGGGCTAGGGTTACATAGAGTCGGTTACAATGGTAGGAGATCTACGTATCTGTATCGCCAAGCTTGCCTTCCACGCCAAGGAAAGTCCCATCCGGACACGAGACGAAGTCTTCAATCTTGTATCTTCATAGTCTTGGAGTCCGGTCGATGATGATAGTCCGGCCGATGATAGTTCGGCTGATGATGGTAGTCCGGCTATCCGGACACCCCCTAATCCGGGACTCCCTCAGACGCTTTTCCCTTCTTCGGCGTCCCGGCCTCCCCTGACGGGGCGGCTTTCCTTTTCTTCTCCTCCCTTGCGCGGGGAGGAGGCATTTCTTCATGTTAGATCTTCATCTTGATTTTCATAGGAATTGGAAGAACATGCTTTAATAAAGGCATCTTTGGAAGCACGCATCCTAGCGGTTCTTTCCTTGCACTCATCAATGGAAATTCTCATGGCTTTGAGAGACTCATTGATATCATGCTTAGGAGGAATAGATCTAAGCTTTAAAGAATCAATCTCGAGAGAAATTCTATCAACGTTCCTAGCCAAATCATCAAGTTTAAGCAATTTCTCTTCAAGCAGAGCATTAAAATTCTTTTGTGAATTCATAAACTCTTTAACACTATTCTCAAATTCAGAGGGCATCTTATTAAAATGTCCAGAAGAGTTGTTGTAGGAATTTCCATAATTATTAGAAGGATTACTAGGATAAGGCCTAGGATTAAAATTCCCTCTATACGCGTTGTTTCCAAAACTATTCCTACCAACAAAATTCACATCCATAGATTCATTATTATTCTCAAGCAAGGTAGATAAAGGCATATCATTGAGATCAGAGGAGTATTTTTAGGAGCAAACATCTTCATGAGTTCATCCATCTTTTCACTCAAAACATTAATTTCTTCTATAGCATGCACCTTTTTACTAGAAGATCTTTCAGTGTGCCATTGAGAATAATTGGCCATAATATTATCAAGCAATTTTGTAGCATCTCCTAACGTAATTTCCATAAACGTGCCTCCAACGGCCGAATCTAAAAGATTTCTAGAAGCAAAATTCAATCCGGCATAAAATTTTTGTATGATCATCCATAAATTCAAACCATGAGTAGGGCAATTGCGAAGCATTAATTTCATTCTTTCCCAAGATTGGGCAACATGCTCATGATCAAGTTGTTTAAAATTCATGATATCGTTCCTAAGAGTGATAATCTTAGCGGGAGGAAAATACTTAGAGATAAAAGCATCTTTGCACTTGTTCCAAGAATCAATACTATTTTTAGGCAAAGATGAAAACCAAACTTTAGCACAATCTCTAAGTGAAAACGGAAATAACTTCAATTTGACAATATTGTTATCCGTATCTTTCTTCTTTTGCATATCACACAAATCAACAAAAATGTTTTGATGAGTAGCGGCATCTTCACTAGGAAGGCCAGCGAATTGATCTTTCATAACAAGATTCAACAAGGCGGTATTGATTTCACAAGACTCATCATTATTAAGAGGAGCAATCGGAGTACTAAGGAAATCATTATTATTGGTATTCGAGAAGTCACACAATTTGGTATTATCTTGTGCCATGGCAACAAGTAATCCAACACACAAGAAAGCAAACTAGCACACGAGCAAACAGAAAGGCAAAGGGAAAAAGGCAAATGGGAAAGAGAGGAGGAGATTGGGAAAGAGAGGACGATTAAAACGGCAAGGGTGAAGTGGGGGAGAGGAAAACGAGAGGCAAATAATGTAATGCGAGAGATAGGGATTGTGATGGATACTTGGTATTGTTGACTTGCTTGCGTAAGCCTCCCCGGCAACGGCGCCAGAAATTCTTCTTGCTGCCTCTTGAGCACTGCGTTGGATTTCACCGAAGAGGAGAGGATGATGCAGTAAAGTAGCGTAAGTATTTCCCTCAGTTTTTGAGAACCAAGGTATCAATCCAGTAGGAGACCACGCACAAGTCCCTCGTACCTACACAAAACGATAGCTACTCGCAACCAACGCGATTAGGGGTTGTCAATCCCTTCACGGTCACTTACGAGGGTAAGATCTGATAGAGATGATAAAGAATATTTTTGGTATTTTTGATAGATAGATGCAAAGTGAAAACTAAAGGAAAAGTAAAAATAAAGCAAGTAAAAAAGCGATAGAGATTGATATGATGAGAATAGACCCGGGGGCCATAGGTTTCACTAGTTGCTTCTCTCAAGAGCATAAATAATCTATGGTGGGTGAACAAATTATTGTTGAGCAATTGACAGAATTGAGCATAGTTATGAACATATCTAGGCAATGATCATGTATATAGGCATCATGTCCAAGACAAGTAGATCGAAACGATTCTGCATCTACTACTATTACTCCACTCATCGACCGCTATCCAGCATGCATCTAGAGTATTAAGTTAAAAACAGAGTAACGCCTTAAGCAAGATGACATGATGTAGAGGGATAAATTCATGCAATATGATGAAACCCCCATCTTGTTATCTTCGATGGCAACAATACAAAACGTGCCTTGCAACCCTTTCTGTCACTGGGTAAGGACACCGCAAGATTGAACCCAAAGCTAAGCACTTCTCCCATTGCAAGAACTACCAATCTAGTTGGCCGAACCAAACGGATAATTCGAAGAGACTTGCAAAGATAACTCAATCATACATAAAAGAATACAGAGAAGAATCAAATATTTTCCATAGATAATACTGGATCATAAACCCACAATTCATCGGTCTCAACAAACACACCGCAAAAAGAAGATTACATCGAATAGTTCTCCACAAGAGAGGGGGAGAACATTGTATTGAGATCCAAAAAGAGAGAAGAAGCCATCTAGCTACTAGCTATGGACCCGAAGGTCTGAAGTAAACTACTCACACTTCATCGGAGGGGCTATGGTGTTGATGTAGAAGCCCTCCGTGGTAGATGCCCCCTCCGGCGGAGCTCCGGAATAGGCCCCAAGATGGGATCTCGTGGATACAGAAAGTTGCGGCGGTGGAATTAGGTTTTTGGCTCCTGTTCTGATCTGTCGGGGATACGTAGGCATATATAGGAGGAAGGAGTACATCAGTGGAGCAGCAGGGGGCCCACGAGGTAGGGGCGCGCCCAGGGGGCGCCCTCCACCCTCGTGAGTGCCTCTTTTGTTCCTTGGAGTAGGGTCCAAGTCTCCTGGATCACGTTCGGTGAGAAAATCACGTTCCCGAAGGTTTCATTCCGTTTGGACTCCGTTTGATATTATGTTTCTTTGAAATACTGAAATAGGCAAAAAACAACAATTCTGGGCTGGGCCTCCGGTTAATAGGTTAGTCCCAAAAGTAATATAAAAGTGGAAAATAAAGCCCAATATAGTCCAAAACAGTAGATAAAGTAGCATGGAGCAATCAAAAATTATAGATACGTTGGAGACGTATCAACGATCTTAAGGGCATTAGTCCCACATTATGTCAACACAAAATTTCAGTGGAGAAAGATGCCAAACTAGTTAGAGATCCTCAAAGGCGATTAAATCCTAAAATGAAGGAAGTGGTAAGAAATGAGATTCTAAAACTCCTTGAGGCAGGTATTATTTACCCCGTTGCTGATAGTGAATGGGTAAGCCCTGTCCATTGTGTCCCTAAAAAGGGAGGTATTACCGTTGTTCCTAATGATAAATATGAATTGATCCCGCAAAGAATTATTACAGGCTATAGGATGGTAATTGATTTCCGTAAGTTAAATAAAGCTACTAAGAAAGATCATTACCCTTTACCTTTTATTGATCAAATGCTAGAAAGGCTATCCAAACACACACATTTTTGCTTTCTAGATGGTTATTGTGGCTTCTCTCAAATACTTGTGTCCGCAAAGTATCAATCTAAAACTACATTTACTTGCCCTTTTGGTACTTTTGCTTATAGACGTATGCCTTTTGGTTTATGTAATGCACCTGCTACCTTTCAAAGATGCATGATGGCTATATTTTCTGATTTTTGTGAAAAGATTTGTGAGGTATCCATGGATGACTTCTCCGTCTATGGATCCTCTTTTGATGATTGTTTGAGCAACCTTGATCGAGTTTTGCAGAGACGCGAAGACACTAGTCTCGTCCTGAATTGGTAAATGTGTCACTTTATGGTTAATGAAGGCATTGTCTTGGGGAACAAGATCTCCGAGAGAGGTATTGAAGTTGATAAAGCCAAAGTTGATGCTATTGAAAAGATGCCATGTCCCAAGGACATAAAAGTATAAGAAGTTTCCTTGGTCATGCCGGCTTTTATAGGAGGTTCATTAAGGACTTTTCTAAAATCTCTAGGCCTCCGACTAACTTATTGCAAAAAGATATTCCTTTTGTCTTTGATGATGATGATTGTGTAGAAGCATTTGAAACACTTAAGAAAGCCTTGATCACAGCACCTATTGTTCAGCCATCTGATTGGAATCTACCTTTTCAAATTGTGTGCAATGCTAGTGATTATGCTATAGGTGCTGTTTTAGGCCAAAGAGTCGATAAGAAATTGAATGTTATCCAGTATGCTAGTAAGACTCTTGATACTGCCCAGAGAAACTATGCTACTACTGAAAAAGAGTTCTTAGCAGTTGTGTTTGCATGTGATAAGTTTAGACCTTATATTGTTGATTCCAAAGTTACTATTCACACTGATCATGCTGCTATTAAATATCTTATGGAAAAGAAAGATGCTAAGCCTAGACTCATTAGATGGGTTCTCTTGCTCCAAGAATTTGACTTGCATATTATTGATAGAAAGGGAGCTGAGAACCCTGTTGCAGACAACTTGTCTAGGTTAGAGAATGTTCTTGATGACCCACTGCCTATTAATGATAGTTTTCCTGATGAACAATTGGTTGTTGTCAATGCTTCTCGTACTGCTCCTTGGTATGCTGATTATGCTAATTACATTGTTGCTAAATATATACCACCTAGTTTCACATACCAGCAAAAGAAAAAGTTCTTTTATGATTTAACACATTACTTCTGGGATGATCCACACCTTTATAAAGAAGGAGTAGATGGTATTATTAGACGTTGTGTGCCTGAGCATGAACAGGAACAAATCCTACGCAAGTGTCACTCTGAATTTTATGGAGGACACCACGCAGGAGATAGAACTGCACACAAGGTTCTACAATCTAGTTTTTATTGGCCTACTCTCTTCAAAGATGCTCGTAAGTTTGTCTTATCTTGTGATGAATGTCAAAGAATAGGTAACATCAGTAGACGTCAAGAAATGCCTATGAATTATACTCTTGTTAATTAACCGTTTGATGTTTGGGGCTTTGATTATATGGGACCTTTTCCTGCCTCCAATGGTTATAACATATCTTTTTGCTCTTGATTACGTTACTAAGTGGGTAGAAGCTATTCCAACTAGTAGTGCTGATCATAACACTTCTATTAAAATGCTTAAAGAAGTTATTTTTCCGAGGTTTGGAGTCCCTAGATATCTTATGACTGATGGTGGTTCACACTTTATTCATGGTGCTTTCCGTAAGATGCTTGCTAAGTATGATGTCAATCATAGAATCGCATCTCCTTATCACCCGCAGTCTAGTGGTCAAGTAGAGTTGAGCAATAGAGAGCTCAAACTAATTTTGCAAAAGACTGTGAATAGATCTAGAAAGAATTGGTCCAAAAATCTTGATGATGCATTGTGGGCCTATAGAACTGCATACAAGAATCCTATGGGTATGTCTCCATATAAGATGGTTTATGGAAAAGCATGTCATTTACCTCTTCAACTTGAACATAAAGCATATCGGGCTATTAAAGAGCTCAATTATGACTTCAAACTTGCCGGTGAGAAGAGGTTGTTTGAAATTAGCTCACTTGATGAATGGAGAACCCAAGCATATGAGAATGCCAAGCTTTTCAAAGAAAAAGTCAAACGCTGGCATGATAAGAGGATACAAAAGCGTGAGTTTAACGTAGGAGATTATGTGTTATTATTCAACTCTCGTTTAAGATTTTTTGCAGGAAAACTTCTCTCAAAATGGGAAGGTCCCTACGTTATCGAGGAGGTATGTCGTTCTGGTGCTATAAAAATCAACAATTTTGAAGGCACAAATCCGAGGGTGGTTAACGGTCAAAGAATTAAGCACTATATTTCAGGTAATCCTGTCAATATTGAAACTAATATTATTGAAACTGTAACCCCCGAGGAATACATAAGAAACACTTTCCAGAACGTTCCAGACTCCGAAAAGGCATAGGTACGTGGTATGGTAAGTAAACTGATTCCAAAACAACTCTAATGGCAATTTTTGTCAGTTTTGGATTATTTAAGAATTTTAGGAAGAAAGAAGTAGTCCGAAAGGGACACGAGGCTCCCGCGAGAGAGGAGGCCACCCCCCTGTAGGGCGCGCCCCCCTGTCTCGTGGGCACCTCGTGTGCCTCCCGGACTCCGTTTTCTTGTATGTTACTATTTTGGTCGGTAAAAATTCATTATGTATACTCCCGAAGGTTTTGACCACCATATCACGCAAATATCTTCTATTTTCGTTTCGAGCTATTCCTGTTGCAGAATAAAGCAAGATGTCTTCTCAGGAATCAGTTGGGGAGAGCCAGGTGTCTCACCCAGCGCCAGGTCCAGGAGCAAATGGCGATGCCCATCACTTTGGACCATCAACGGAGGATGAGATGGAGGCTAATTTGAAAAGGATAGATGCCATGGAGGAAGATCAAGAAGTTACCTCTCGTCTCCAAGCAGAATTCACTATGGGGGAACTACCTAGCCTGGCTGTCCCTGCTTCGGTCATCCCTTCCAACTCTAGATTTCTTTCTTATGAAAATATGTAAAAGAGTTTCATGTGTTCTCCAGAAGCTATGCAGCATCCTTGGGTAAAAGGAGCTTTGGCCGTTATGGGCAAGCTCCGTAAAGAAATTATGGACCTCAAACAACAAGTCAATAAGCTCGAGGAGGAGAACCGTATCCTGAAGGGCATCATCGCCAAGAAGATCATAACACCAACCGTGAAGAAGGAGAAATAATCACATGGGTATGGGCACTCCCCTTGGCAACTGCCAAGCTTGCGGGAGGTGCCCCGGTATCGTATCACCATCACACTCCTATCTTTACCGCTTTATTCAGTTCAATCCTTTTAGTAGTATCTTGATCTAGTAGATTGAAGTTTTGATATCAAGTAGTTTTGAGCTTTGCATTGTGATCTCTTTTTGGAAGCGAGTCTGTGTGCTATCTATAATAAAGATTAGTGTTGAGTCAAGGGCTTTGCTATGTTGCTATGATCTTGAGAAAGTAGAAAGAACAAAAGAGTTCATATTGATCTTATGGATAGTGATAACTTCACACATAGAAAGTATGAGGCGTAAAAATTGTTGAGAGTTGATGAACATAGCCTTGGTCATCGTTGCAATTAATAGGAAGTGATAAGGAAAGAGGGGTTCACATATAAATTTATTATCTTGGACATCTTTTATGATTGTGAAGCACTCATTAAGTATGACATGCTAAAAGAGTTGATGTTGGACAAGGAATACAACGTAATGGTTTATGTTTTCCGACATCTCAGTTAAAGTATATTGTCATTGACCTTCCAAACATGTTGAGCTTGCCTTTCCCCCTCTTGCTAGCCAAATTCCTTGCACCAAGTAGAGATACTACTTGTGCTTCCAAATATCCTTAAACCCAGTTTTTGCCATGAGAGTCCACCATACCTACCTATGGATTGAGTAAGATCCTTCAAGTAAGTTGTCATCGGTGCAAGCAATAAAAATTGCTCTCTAAATATGTATGACTTATTAGTGCAGAGAAAATAAGCTTTGTACGAACTTGTTGTGGAAGTAATAAAAGCGATGGATTGCATAATAAAGGTCCACATACAAGGGACAATATAAAGTGACGTTCTTTTGCATTAAGATTTCGTGCATCAACCTTAAACGCGCATGACAACCTCTGCTTCCCTTTGCGAAGGGCCTATCTTTTACTTTATGTTTTTACTTTATGCTTGAGTCAAGGTGATCCTCACCTTTCCCTTTTTCATTTTATCCTTTGGCAAGCTCCTCGTGTTTGAAAGATCATGATACATATATCCAATTGGATGTAAGTTGGCATAGGCTATTATTGTTGACATCACCTAAAGGTGAATACGTTGGGAGGCAACACAATAAGCCCCTATCTTTCTCAGTGTCCGGTTGAAACTCTATGACCACAAGTATTGCGTGAGTGTTAACAATTATAGGAGACTACGAGATAGTTGAATATGTGAGCTTGCTGAAAAGCTCTATTATTGACTCTTTCTGATGTTACGATAAATTGCAATTGCTTCAATGACTGAGATTATAGTTTGTTAGTTCCCAATGAAGTTTATGAACCATACTTGACATTGTGAATTGCTTATTACTTGAGCATAGGAAATCATATGACAAAATCTATATATGTTGTTGTTATTAGAATGATCATGATGCCCTCATGTCCGTATTTTATTTTTATCGACACTTCTATCTCTAAACATGCAGACATATTTTTCAATTTCAGCTTCCGCTTGAGGACAAGCGAGGTCTAAGCTTGGGGGAGTTGATATGTCCATTTTGCATCATGCTTTTATATCAATATTTATTGCATTATGGTACATTTTACACATTATATCTCAATACTTATGGCTATTCTCTCTTATTTTACAAGGTTTACCATGAAGAGGGGGAATGCCGGCAGCTGGAATTCTGGCTGGAAAAGGAGCAAACATTGGAAACCTATTCTGCACAACTCCAAAAGTCATGAAACTCCACGAAACAACTTTTTGGATTTATTAAGAATTTATGAGCAAAGGAAATAGGCCAGGGGGCACACCCTGTCCAGGAGACAGGGGGCGCCCCCCTGTAGGGCGCGGCCCCTATCTCGTGGGCCCCCTGGTGGGCCTCCGGCGTCCATCTTCTGCTATATCATCACTCTTCCCCTAAAAAAATTGTGGGCAAGCTTACGGGACGAAACTCCGCCGCCACAAGGCGGAACCTTGGCGGAATCAATCTAGGGCTCTGGCGGAGCTGTTCTGCCAGGGACACTTCCCTCCGGGATGGGGAAATCATCACCAACGATCCTCTCATCGGAAGGGGGCCAATCTCCATCAACATCTTCACCAGCACCATCTCCTCTCAAAACCCTAGTTCATCTCTTGTATCCAATCTTGTATCAAAACCACATATTGGTACCTGTGGGTTGCTAGTAGTGTTGATTACTCCTTGTAGTTGATGCTAATTGGTTTACTTGGTGGAAGATCATATGTTCAGATCCTTTATGCATATTATTACCCCTCTCATTATGAACATGAATATGCTTTGTGAGTAGTTACGTTTGTTCCTGAGGACATGGGTGACATCTTGCTATTAGTAGTCATGTGAATTTGGTATTCGTTCGATATTTTGATGAGATGTATGTTGTCTTTCCTCTAGTGGTGTTATGTGAACGTCGACTACATGACACTTCACCATTATTTGGGCCTAGAGGAAGGCATAGGGAAGTAATAAGTAGATGATGGGTTGCTATAGTGACAAAAGCTTAAACCCTAGTTTATGCGTTGCTTCGTTAGGGATTGATATGGACCCATATGTTTAATGATGTGGTTAGGTTTACCTTAATACTCCTTTTTGTAGTTGTGGAGGCTTGCAATAGGGGTTAATCATAAGTGGGATGCTTGTCCAAGTTAGGGCAGTACCCAAGTGCCGGTCCACCCACATATCAAATTATCAAAGTACCGAACGCGAATCTTATGAACGTGATGAAAACTAGCTTGACAATAATTCCCAATGTGTCCTCGGGAGCTCCTTCTTCATTATTAGAATTTGTCCAGGCTTATCCTTTGCTACATAAAGGATTGGGCCACCTTGCTTCACTTTATTTACTTTATTTACTTTTTGCTTGTTACTATTTATCTTATCACAAAACTATCTATCACCTACTATTTCAGTGCTTGGAGAGAAAACCTTACTAAAAACCGCTTATCATTTCCTTCTGCTCCTCGTTGGGTTCGACACTCTTACTTATCGAAAGGACTACGATAGATCCCCTACACTTGTGGGTCATCAAGGCGTCATCGCCATCCCTAAACCCTGAGCAAACGACTCCGACTTCGCCGTAGACGATCGTCAACTCAAACCACACTGAAGAGGCCGTGTGGAGATGCATCAAGGTCGTGCCAGACCCAGCTACCGGTGACCAAACAGCGCAACTCTGACTTTGACAGAGAACCGTGAGGGAGAACTAGGCACGGTTGGCGACGCAGAAGATCATCGAACGAACCACCTGTTGGAAATATGCCCTAGAGGCAATAATAAAAGTATTATTATTATATTTCCTTGTTCATGATAATTGTCTTTTATTCATGCTATAACTGTATTATTCGGAAATCGTAATACACGTGTGTATACATAGACCACAATATGTCCCTAGTGAGCCTCTAGTTGACTAGCTCGTTGTGATCAACAGATAGTCATGGTTTCCTGGCTATGGACATTGGATGTCGTTGATAACGGGATCACATCATTAGGAGAATGATGTGATGGACAAGACCCAATCCTAAGACTAGCACAAAAGATCGTGTAGTTCATTTGCTAGAGCTTTGCCAATGTCAAGTATCTCTTCCTTTGACCATGAGATCGTGTAACTCCTGGATACCGTAGGAGTGCTTTGGGTGTATCAAACGTCACAACGTAACTGGGTGACTATAAAGGTGCATTACAGGTATCTCCGAAAGTATCTATTGTTTTATGCGGATCGAGACTGGGATTTGTCACTCCGTGTAAACGGAGAGGTATCTCTGGGCCCACTCGGTAGGACATCATCATATGCGCAATGTGACCAAGGAGTTGATCACGGGATGATGTGTTACGGAACGAGTAAAGTGACTTGCCGGTAACGAGATTGAACAAGGTATCGGTATACCGACGATCGAATCTCGGGCAAGTAACATACCGATAGACAAAGGGAATTGAATACGGGATTGATTAAGTCCTTGACATCGTGGTTCATCCGATGAGATCATCGTGGAACATGTGGGAGCCAACATGGGTATCCAGATCCCGCCGTTGGTTATTGACTGGAGAACGTCTCGGTCATGTCTGCATGTCTCCCGAACCCGTAGGGTCTACACACTTAAGGTTCGATGACGCTAGGGTTATAAAGGAAGCTTGTAAGTGGTTACCGAATGTTGTTCGGAGTCCCGGATGAGATCCCGGACGTCACGAGGAGTTCCGGAATGGTCCGGAGGTAAAGATTTATATATAGGAAGTCCTGTTTCGGCCATCGGGACAAGTTTCGGGGTCATCGGTATTGTACCGGGACCACCGGAAGGGTCCCGGGGGCCCACCGGGTGGGGCCACCTGCCCCGGGGGGCCACATGGGCTGTAGGGGGTGCGCCTTGGCCTACATGGGCCAAGGGCACCAGCCCAAGAGGCCCATGCGCCTAGGGAACCCTAGAGGGAAGAGTCCTCAAGGGGGAAGGCACCTCCGAGGTGCCTTGGGGAGGATGGACTCCTCCCCCCCTCTTGGCCGCACTCCTTTCTTGGAGTAAGGGGCAAGGCTGCGCCTCCCCCCTCTCCCTTGCCCCTATATATAGTGGAGGGGAGGGAGGGCATCCATACCTGAGCCCTTGGCGCCTCCCTCCCTCCCGTGACACCTCCTCCTCTCCCGTAGGTGCTTGGCGAAGCCCTGCAGGATTGCCACGCTCCTCCACCACCACCACGCCGTTGTGCTGCTGTTGGATGGAGTCTTCCTCAACCTCTCCCTCTCTCCTTGCTGGATCAAGGCGTGGGAGACGTCACCGGGCTGTACGTGTGTTGAACGCGGAGGTGCCGTCCGTTCGGCACTTGATCATCGGTGATTTGAATCACGACGAGTACGACTCCATCAACCCCGTTCACTTGAACGCTTCCGCTTAGCGATCTACAAGGGTATGTAGATGCACTCCCCTTTCTACTCGTTGCTGGTCTCTCCATAGATAGATCTTGGTGTTACGTAGGAAAATTTTTGAATTTCTGCTACGTTCCCCAACAGTGGCATCATGAGCTAGGTCTATTGCGTAGATTCTTTGCACGAGTAGAACACAAAGTAGTTGTGGGCGTTGATGTTGTTCAATATGCTTACCGTTACTAGTCCAATCTTGTTTCAACGGTATTGTGGGATGAAGCGGCCCGGACCGACCTTACACGTACTCTTACGTGAGACAGGTTCCACCGATTGACATGCACTTGGTGCATAAGGTGGCTAGCGGGTGCCAGTCTCTCCCACTTTAGTCGGAACGGATTCGATGAAAAGGGTCCTTATGAAGGGTAAATAGCAATTGGCATATCACGTTGTGGTCTTGCGTAGGTAAGAAACGTTCTTGCTAGAAACCCATAGCAGCCACGTAAAACATGCAAACCACAATTAGAGGACGTCTAACTTGTTTTTGCAGGGTATGCTATGTGATGTGATATGGCCAAGAAGAATGTGATGAATGATATGTGATGTATGAGATTGATCATGTTCTTGTAATAGGAATCACGACTTGCATGTCGATGAGTATGACAACCGGCAGGAGCCATAGGAGTTGTCTTTATTTTTTGTATGACCTGCGTGTCATTGAAGAACGCCATGTAACTTACTTTACTTTATTGCTAAACGCGTTAGCCATAGAAGTAGAAGTAGTCGTTGGCGTGACAACTTCATGAAGACACGATGATGGAGATCATGATGATGGAGATCATGGTGTCATGCCGGTGACGATGATGATCATGGAGCCCCGAAGATGAAGATCAAAAGGAGCAAAATGATATTGGCCATATCATGTCACTATTTGATTGCATGTGATGTTTATCATGTTTATGCATCTTGTTTACTTAGGACGACGGTAGTAAATAAGATGATCCCTTACAAAATTTCAAGAAGTGTTCTCCCCTAACTGTGCACCGTTGCTACAGTTCGTCGCTTCTAAGCACCACGTGATGATCGGGTGTGATGGACTCTTACGTTCACATACAACGGGTGTAAGACAGTTTTACATAGCGAAAAAACTTAGGGTTAACTTGACGAGCCTAGCATGTGCAGACATGGCCTCGGAACACGGAGACCGAAAGGTCGAGCATGAGTCGTATAGTAGATACGATCAACATGAAGATGTTCACCGACGTTAACTAGTCCGTCTCACGTGATGATCGGACACGGCCTAGTTGACTCGGATCATGTGATCACTTAGATGACCAGAGGGATGTCTATCTGAGTGGGAGTTCATAAGATGAACTTAATTATCCTGAACATAGTCAAAAGACCTTTTGCAAATTATGTCGTAGCTCACGCTATAGTTCTACTGTTTTAGATATGTTCCTAGAGAAATTATAGTTGAAAGTTGAAAGTAGCAATTATGCAGACAGTAGATAGCTTATGTCCTTAATGCACCGCTTAGTGTGCTAAACCCCACACGTCGTTTGTGGATGTTTCGAACATCGAACATACACGTTTTGATAACTACGTGATAGTTCAATTAAACGGTTTGGAATCAAGGCACCAAAGACGTTTTTCGAAACATCGCGGAACATATGAGATGTTTCGAGGGCTGAAATTGGGATTTCAGGCTCGTGCCCACGTCAAGAGGTATAAGACCTCCGATGATTTTCTTAACCTGCAAACTAAGGGAGAAAAGATCAATCTTTGAGCTTGTGCTCAAATTGTCTGAGTGCAACAATCACTTGAATCGAGTGGGAGTTGATCTTCCAGATGAGATAGTGATGTTTCCCCAAAAGTCATTGCCACCAAGCTGCTAGAGCTTCGTGATGAACTATAACATATCAAGGATAGAGATGATGATCCTTGAGGTATTCGCGTTGTTTGACATCGCGAAAGTAGAAATCAAGAAGGAGCATCAATTGTTGATGGTTGATGAAACCACTAGTTTCAAGAAGGGCAAGGGAAAGAAGGGATACTTCATGAAACGGCAAATCAGCTGCTGCACCAATGAAGAAACCCGAGGTTGAACCCAAACCCGAGACTAAGTGCTTCTGTAATAAGGGGAACAACCACTGGAGCAGGATTACCCTAGATACTTGGTAGATGAGAAGGCTGGCAAGGTCGATAGAAGTATATTGGATATACATTATGTTAATGTGTACTTTACTAGTACTCCTAGTAGCACCAGGGTATTAGATACCGGTTCGGTTGCTAAGTGTTAGTAACTCGAAATAAAAGCTACGAAATAAAAGGAAACTAGCTAAAGGTGAGCTAACGATATGTGTTGGAAGTGTTTCCAATGTTGATATGATCAAGCATCGCACGCTCCCTCTACCATCGAGATTTGGTGTTTGCGTTGAGCATAGACATGATTGGATTATGTCTATCGCAATACGGTTATTCATTTAAGGAGAATAATGGTTACTCTATTTTGAATAATACCTTCAATGGTCTTGCACCTAAAGGAATGGTTTATTGAATCTCGGTCGTAGTGATACACATTTTCATGCCAAAAGATATAAGATAGTAATGATAGTACCACTTACTTGTGGCACTGCCATGTAAGTCATAATGGTATAAAAACGCATGAAGAAGCTCCATGTTGATGGATCTTTGGACTCACTCGTTTTTGAAAAGTTTGAGACATGCGAACCATGTCTATTGGTGTATATGCACGAAGAAACTCCATGCAAATGGATCGTTCGGACTCACTTGATTTTGAATCACTTGAGATATGCAAATCATACCACATGGGCAAGATGACTGAAAAGCCTCATTTTCAATAAGATGGAACAAGATAGCAACTTGTTGGAAGTAACACATTTTGATGTGTGCAGTCCAATAAATGCTGAGGCATGCAGTGAATATCGTTATGTTCTTACTTCACAGATGATTCGAGTAGATGTTGAGAATATTTACTTGATGAAACACAAGTCTGAATTATCGAATGGTTCAAGTAATTTCAGAGTGAAGTAGAAGATCATTGTGACAAGAGGATAAAATGTCTATGATACGATCATAGAGATGAATATCTTAGTTACGAGTTTTGGCACACAATTAAGACATTGTGGAAATTGTTTCATAATTAATACCGGCTGGAACACCATAGTGTGATGGTGTGTCCGAACATCATAGTTGCACCCTATTGGATATGGTGTGTACCATGATGTCTCTTATCGAATTACCACTATCGTTCATGGGTTAGGCATTAGAGACAACCACATTCACTTTAAATAGGGCACCACGTAATTCCGATGAGATGACACCGTATGAATTATGGTTTAGAGAAACCTAAGTTGTCGTTTCTTAAAAGTTTGGGGCTGCGACGCTTATATGAAAAAGTTTCAGGTTGATAAGCTCGAACCCAAAGCGGATAAAATGCATCTTCATAGGAAACCCAAAACAGTTGGGTATACCTCCTAATTCAGATCCGAAAGCAATATGGATTGTTTCTCGAATCGGGTCCTTTCTCGAGGAAAAGTTTCTCTCGAAAGAGTTGAGTGGGAGGATGGTGGAGACTTGATGAGGTTATTGAACCGTCTCTTCAACTAGTGTGTGGCAGGGCACAGGAAGTTGTTCCTGTGGCACCTACACCAATTGAAGAAGAAGCTTATGATAATGATCATGAAGTTTCGGATCAAGTCACTACTGAACCTCGTAGGACGACAAGGACACGTACTACTTCGGAGTGGTAAGGTGATTCTGTCTTAAAGGTCATGTTGCTGGACAACAATGAACCTACGAGCTATGGAGAAGCTATGGTGGGCCCGGATTCCGATAAATGGCTCGAGGCCATAAAATCCGAGAGAGGATCCATGTATGAAAACAAAGTGTAGACTTTGGCAGAACGGCTCGATGGTCGTAAGGCTAATGAGTACAGATGGATTTCAAAAGGAAGACGGACAATGATGGTAAATGTCACCATTAAGAAAGCTCGACTTGTCGTTAAGATGTTTTCCGACAAGTTCAAGGAGTTGACTACGATGAGATTTTCTCACTCGTAGCGATGCTAAGAGTCTGTTGGAATTATATTAGCGATTACTGCATTATTTATGAAATCTTGCAGATAGGATGTCAAAACATTGTTTCCTCGACGATTTTAATGAGGAAAGGTTGTATGTGATACAACCGGAAGGTTTTGTCAATCCCGAAAGATGCTAATAAGTATGCAAAGCTCCAGCAATCCTTCTAAGGACTGGAGTGAGCATCTCGGAGTTGGAATGTATGCTTTGATGATGATCAAAGATTTTGGGTTTGTACAAAGTTTTATGAGAAACTTGTATTTCCAAAGAAGTGAGTGGGAGCACTATAGAATTTCTGATGAGTATATGTTGTTGACATATTGATGATCAGAAATGATGTAGAATTTCTGGAAAGCATATAGGGTTATTTGAAATGTGTTTTTCAATAGAAAACCTGGATTAAGCTACTTGAGCATTGAGCATCAAGATCTATAAGGATAGATCAAAACGCTTAATGGTACTTTCAAATGAGCACATACCTTGACATGATCTTGAAGGTGTTCAAGATGGACCAGTCAAAGAAGGAGTTCTTGCCTGAGTTGTAAGGTACGAAGTTAGGACTTAAAGCTCGACCACGGCAGAAAAGAGAGAAAGGACGAAGGTCGTCCCCTATACTTTAGACGTAGGCTCTACAGTATGCCATGCTGAGTACCGCACCTGAAGTGTGCCTTGCCATGAGTCAGTCAAGGGGTACAAGAGTGATCCATGAATGGATCACAGACAGCGGTCAAAGTTATCCTTAGTAACTAGTGGACTAAGGAATTTTCTCGACTATGGAGGTGGTAAAAGAGTTCGTCGTAAAGGTTACGTCGATGCAAGCTTAACACCTATCCGGATAGCTCTAAGTAGAGATACCGGATACGTATTATGGGGCAACAATTTAGAATAGCTCCAAGTAGAACAGTTATTTGGAATAGCTCCAAATAGAGCGTGGTAGCTGCATCTAGGAGATGACATAGAGATTTGTAAAACACACATGGATCTGAAAGGTTCAGACCCGTTGACTAAAACCTCTCTCACAAGCAACATGATCAAACCTAAAACTCATTGAGTATTAATCACATAGTGATGTGAACTAGACTACTGATTCTAGTAAACTCTTGGGTATTAGTCACATGGCGATGTGACCTGTGAGTGTGAATCACATGGCGATGTGAACTAGATTATTGACTCTAGTGCAAGTGGGAGACTGTTGGAAATATGCCCTAGAGGCAATAATAAAAGTATTATTATTATATTTCCTTGTTCATGATAATTGTCTTTTATTCATGCTATAACTGTATTATCCGGAAATCGTAATACACGTGTGAATACATAGACCACAATATGTCCCTAGTGAGCCTCTAGTTGACTAGCTCGTTGTGATCAACAGATAGTCATGGTTTCCTGGCTATGGACATTGGATGTCGTTGATAACGGGATCACATCATTAGGAGAATGATGTGATGGACAAGACCCAATCCTAAGACTAGCACAAAGATTGTGTAGTTCATTTGCTAGAGCTTTGCCAATGTCAACTATCTCTTCCTTTGACCATGAGATCGTGTAACTCCTGGATACCGTAGGAGTGCTTTGGGTGTATCAAACGTCACAACGTAACTGGGTGACTATAAAGGTGCATTACAGGTATCTCCGAAAGTATCTATTGTTTATGCGGATCGAGACTGGGATTTGTCACTCCGTGTAAACGGAGAGGTATCTCTGGGCCCACTCGGTAGGACATCATCATATGCGCAATGTGACCAAGGAGTTGATCACGGGATGATGTGTTACGGAACGAGTAAAGTGACTTGCCGGTAACGAGATTGAACAAGGTATCGGTATACCGACGATCGAATCTCGGGCAAGTAACATACTGATAGACAAAGGGAATTGAATACGGGATTGATTAAGTCCTTGACATCGTGGTTCATCCGATGAGATCATCGTGGAACATGTGGGAGCCAACATGGGTATCCAGATCCCGCTGTTGGTTATTGACCGGAGAACGTCTCGGTCATGTCTGCATGTCTCCCGAACCCGTAGGGTCTACACACTTAAGGTTCGATGACGCTAGGGTTATAAAGGAAGCTTGTATGTGGTTACCGAATGTTGTTCGGAGTCCCGGATGAGATCCCGGACGTCACGAGGAGTTCCGGAATGGTCCGGAGGTAAAGATTTATATATAGGAAGTCCTGTTTCGGCCATCGGGACAAGTTTCGGGGTCATCGGTATTGTACCGGGACCACCGGAAGGGTCCCGGGGGCCCACCGGGTGGGGCCACCTGCCCCGGGGGGCCACATGGGCTGTAGGGGGTGCGCCTTGGCCTACATGGGCCAAGGGCACCAGCCCCAAGAGGCCCATGCGCCTAGGGAACCCTAGGAGGGAAGAGTCCTCAAGGGGGAAGGCACCTCCGAGGTGCCTTGGGGAGGATGGACTCCTCCCCCCCTCTTGGCCGCACCCCTTTCTTGGAGTAAGGGGCAAGGCTGCGCCTCCCCCCTCTCCCTTGCCCCTATATATAGTGGAGGGGAGGGAGGGCATCCATACCTGAGCCCTTGGCGCCTCCCTCCCTCCCGTGACACCTCCTCCTCTCCCGTAGGTGCTTGGCGAAGCCCTGCAGGATTGCCACGCTCCTCCACCACCACCACGCCGTTGTGCTGCTGTTGGATGGAGTCTTCCTCAACCTCTCCCTCTCTCCTTGCTGGATCAAGGCGTGGGAGACGTCACCGGGCTGTACGTGTGTTGAACGCGGAGGTGCCGTCCGTTCGGCACTTGATCATCGGTGATCTGAATCACGACGAGTACGACTCCATCAACCCCATTCACTTGAACGCTTCCGCTTAGCGATCTACAAGGGTATGTAGATGCACTCCCCTTTCTACTCGTTGCTGGTCTCTCCATAGATAGATCTTGGTGTTACGTAGGAAAATTTTTGAATTTCTGCTACGTTCCCCAACACCACCTGCCACCTGTCATCGTGTACCACCGGGGCCCCACCACCGAAGCTTCGACTTCACAGCAACAAACCAGCCGAGACGATCCCGCAGACACGCCGGAGAAGAGCCGACTACCGCAACCATAGCCACGTCTTCGACGCTGCTCACCCCATCATCGTTGCCACAGAAGCCTCGTGCCAACACTGGCGTCTTCCACTGGTCTCGCTCGCAAACATCCAGCTCCAAAGACGAAGCCCCTAGAAGGGATACGACACCAAGGCTCCGTCATCGTCAGATCAAACCTTGATATGCTAACAAAGGGAGCCTCTGAAATCGAATGAATATATGTATTCCAAAGGGAGCCTTACGTAACTTCCATCTGGTATGCTAAGAGCAACTCTAGCAGACCCCGCATCCCGCCGACCCACATAACTCATTTGCAGTTCATGCAAAACAACTTTTGGGGGCCGGTGTGGGCTGGCACAGATGTAGACCCCGCATATTGGACCCGTAAAAAAGCATATTCGCGGAATATACTTTTTTACGGGTCGGCTTATGCGTGTTCTGATCTGGCGCAGCTCGTCCCGGCCCGTAAAACTTAGATTGCTCTATCGTCGCACTTGGCGCGGGCAGTCGTCGCACTGTATGAGCGGCATCAGCAGGCCACAAAGACGCTGCGTGAGCACCGAGCCCGGTGGATGGCCGAACGAGTCCATGCCCGCAAACCTTCGGCGGCGGCGGCAGGCGGACGAACACGTGCCTGGATGCGGTGATGCGCCCTTGCCTGGGCTGCAGGAGAGGCTTCCCGACCACTCCATCGCCTGGGGTAGCAACCGGCAGCCGGAAAAAAGACAAATCCGTCGGCCGGCGATGAAGCGCCGCAGATCTGCAAATCCGGCTGTCCGCTGACGCAGGGAGGAAGGGAAGGGAGGCCTCGTGCGCGTGGAGGCCTTCCGGCGTGCTCCTGCCGGTTTCTCTCACCGGAATCTTGGGCGGTTGATGCATGCACCGACACGTGCAATGCCGGTGCATTTCTCCTTGTAAACTCTCGGGTCGTTACAGTTGTTCGTCTTCTCTCTCTGGTTAGGACTACTTGGTAGCAGGATACTAGCATCATACGTACGTAGTAGTGCCTCACTGTTGTGTGGTACGTGTATCATAGTTCCGGCATGCGATTGTGAGCAGTAGAAGAGACTTTCTTAGTAGTACGTAAAACCAACACGGGACTGAAGTAGAAGAAGAATAGATCGAATCCCCCTTCTCCTCGTTTTCCTCCGCCACCCAATCCCGAAGGCCGCCACCTGAGTACGGTGGTACCACCTGCCTAGCACTTCCCCTTCCTAGTGCCGGCGGCCACTCCGGCACCGGCGTCCACCCCCGCATGCCGGCTGCCACTCCGGCACCGGTGTCCACCCCCCTCTCACTACCGGCGACCCTTATGGTCCCGGTGGCCCCCCTCTTTGCTGCTCTCTATGGCTTCTGGATCTCGCAGCCCACCTTTGGTCTCGTGAGCGCATCCACAGGAGCGGCCTATCGTCTCTGGGCTGGGTCTCTCGGGGTCGCCGGGCTCGGCGCACTCCTCTTCGGCCGATGGCGGACAGGCCGTTGGCCCCGCACCGGCGCTAGCGGAGGGCTGGCGCCGGCCGGGTCCCTCCCGCAAGACCATGTGGAGGTGCCGGCGTGCGCTCAGGAGGCAGTTCAGGTCTGGCGTAGGTGCCAGTCGGGATACGTCGTCGTCCTCCTCTGAGCGGCGTCTGATCCGGCCGGACATGTTCGGCCTCTGCTTCAGGTGTGTCAAGGATGGTCACCAACGTCAAGACTGCTCTAACGAGCCTATGTGCATCCGCTGCGGCAACGCTGGGCATGTCTCCTCCCAGTGTCAGGAGCCACACAGCCTCACCTCGGCGGAGGAGCTGCGCCGCGCGGTGATTGCCAAGCTCGCTCGCAGGACGACGGCACCCGGACAGGCACCAGCCACTCGACGAAGGCTGTCGGAGCGTAGGCAGAGCGCGCCGGTGGCGCCGCTCTCGCCAGTTGCGCCCAACTTCCACCAAGTGGTGCCGGAGGTTGCCTGGCCGGTGGTGTCATCCAAGATCTATGTGCTGCCAACGCTCGGAAGGGCTAGATGACCTCTAGCGCCGGTTACAGCTGGCAGTGGTGATGTACGTTGGTGGGGATAGGTCGACCGTGTCCTACGATGACGCGGCGGTCGCGATCTCTGCACATATGGGGATTCCAAGGTTTCGTTTTTCTGTCCATAAGTTCCACCCGGAGGATTTCTTGGTCGTGTTCGCAGCGCACAAGTTCAGGAACAGGGTGTTGCTGCCCCATCGATTGAGCACCTTGGAGTCAAGTTCTTCGTCAAGCCATGGCTCAGGCAGGCACATGCTACTTCCAAGCTGATGCGGGTTTAGGTGGATGTCATGATTGAGGGCGTTCCGTCTCATGTGTGGGCTCAGGAGACGATGGCAGAGCTACTGGGGAGTGCTTGTTTGATCGAGAGCCTGGCGCCGGAGACGGCCAACAGGGAAGATTTTTCTCTATTCAAGCTGAGAGCTTGGTGTGTGGATCCTGAGGATGTGCCGGTTTTTCAGAAGTTGTGGGTGCCAGAGCCACCGAAGGTGGTAGCTGACCCAGCGGCTAGGAGAGCATCGTTCCGCCAACTCCCGGAGTACCTTGTGTTCATTCACATTGGTAGGATGAGGGACTTCTCGCCGCCGGAGATGTGGAGACGTGCATCGGGATCAGGCGGAGGAAGCGGGCAGAGCGGGTTGCCAGACAGCTCGAGCAGCTCGTTCCAAGGAGATGACTAGGTGGTTCAGCCATGGGTGCGTGGCGTTCGAGATGATCGTGGTGCCGGCCATCGGCACAGCGGCAGCGGCGGTGGAGTTAATCAGGGCAGATCCTATCGGGCGGCGCTGGAAGGCAGGGTGGGACCCTCGTCATGGAGGCTTCCACCGATTGGGCCGCTTACGTTGACGATCAAGCCAGTTGTGGCGTCGCAGCAAGGGACCGTGGTGGGTCTGGGGGTTTCAAACGAGCCAATCCGGACGAGGGAAAGGCTGCCCACAGTGGTGGAGACAGTTGGACAGTTGGCGCTGGCTTTGCAGATTAGCCCTACCAGGACTGAGACGGTTGACGTGGCCCAGGTGATGGCTGGCTCAGGTGTAGATATGGACAGGCAATTGGGTGTCAGGACTGAGGATGCGGCGGTGCGGTTGGCTCTGGCCAACGATAAGACGGCAGAGGCGAATAAGGACGCGGGGGTGAATTCCAGACCGGTCGTGGTAGGGCCGCTGCTGCCCGACCAGACTGCGACATCCGATGCGGATGTGACAGTGGAGCCCGATCCAAAGCTGAACCTGGCGGTGCCTTTTGCCGCTGCGGATCCGGTGCGGCTGGTCGGACCGGGCACTGCTGGAGTTGCATCTCGGAGCGGGGTGGATGCGGCACAGGAGATCCCAGATGCAAAAGATGCCTCAGCGCTGCTTTCGGGAGGGTGGGCCCCAGTCTCGGAACTGATTGGCGACATGGAACGGGGGCTGCACCTATCCCCTCCCAGGCCAGGATCCGCATTGGAGCTCGCGCTGGGAGACCAAATCCCTCTGGCAAACAGGGTTGCATGTGATGGGACTACGTGCGAAGGCCATGCATATTTTGACGCTTTGCATGGTGGAGAGATCGTGGTGCATGCGGGGGTGTGGGACGTGCGTACCATGAAGGACAGCTTATCTGCCAAGGAGAGGGCAGCACTTGGCAACATCAAATCCTTCTATGCGGGGCTGCTTAAGAAACTAGCCCCTCCGCTCCTGAAGGAGATTGAAGGCGTGAAAAGGAGTGTGTGCCGGACAGGATCCATTCATGCCAAGGCGGAACACACGATCGGTTTGCGCAACATGCGCGAGGAAGAACAACATGACAACGGTCGAGTCGGTCCTTCTTAACGCGTTGGGCATCACCAGCGATGATCTGGCGGTCTCGAAAGACGTGCTAGGTCAGCTGAGGGCGGTCTTCGACTCGCCTGTCAAAGAGAAGCAGCTGAGGGCGATTGCGGCTATTTTCGGGAAGATTATGCCAAGCAACTTGGCTTGCGAGATGGAGAGCATGGCGCTGCTGTCAGCTTAGACAGCGCGAGTGGTGCCATGGGGAGTCCACACTTCTCCCATGCCGCATGCCACGATGGAGGTAGTTTGTTGGAATGTGCGGGGGCTCAACAGCCCGACTAAGAAAAAGGCACTTAGGGAGTTCATGGACACGGTGCGTGTCGCAATTGTGTGTATCTTGGAGTCTAAACACGAAAGAGTCGACCAATTTGTTATCATGCAATGCTTAGGGCCTTCCTATGATGGCTTTCCTAACTTCCGGCGTCGGATACGAGAGGTGGCATCATCATTGGGTGGGACTCATCTAGAGTGATGATCTCTAACACGGTTCTTGATTCTAACTTCATCACAGGCTATGTGACACCTTTGGAGGGGCCTGGTTGGTGGATGTCGGTGGTATACGGGCCACAGGAGGATGATCAAAAGTGTATATTTCTTGAGGAACTTGCGGAGAGGAGAACAATATGCCCGGGTCCATGGATTGTGATCGGGGACTTCAACATGATCCTGAATGCAACAGACAAGAGCAACAACCGGCTGGATCGCAGGATGATGGGAAAATTCAAACGGTTCGTCGATGACAATAGCCTCAAGGAGATTTTCTTACACAGGCGGATGTTTACGTGGAGCAATGAGCGCGAGGTGCCCACGCTCACAAAAATTGACAGAGCCTTTGTCTCGGTGGATTGGGAGCTTGACCACCCCGATTGCTTGCTGCAAGCTCTATCTACCTCGACCTCTGGTCACTGTTCATTGTACCTATCGCTGGAAGAACATATGCAGCCTCGGAAGCGGTTCAGATTCGAGCTTTTCTGGGTCAAGCTTGACGGTTTCTTGGACGCGGTGATGGAAGCTTGGGTATGTGACGAGGAGATCACGGAGCCCTTCCATAGATTGGATGTTCTGCTGCGTAACACGGCCAAGTTCCTCATAGCTTGGGGCCAGCGAAAAGTGGGTAACATCAAGCTACAAATAGCATGCGCCAATTTGGTCATTCTTCATCTTGACTGTGCACAGGAGATACAGACTCTTACGGAGGGGGAGAGATGGTTGCGAGCTACCCTGAAGCATGTGGTGTTGGGTCTTGCATCTTTGGAAAGAACCATAGCAAGGCAAAGATCACGCGTCAAATGGCTCCAAGAAGGGGACGCAAACACCAAGTTGTTTCACCTGATCGTGAACGGAAGGAAAGCAAAAAACTTCATCCCGGCTTTACAGAAAGATGGCGCAGCGATCACGGATCAGCAAGGGAAAGAGAAGGCCTTCTTTGACGCGTTCTCGTCTATCATGGGGAGAGATTCGGCAGGCGAGCACACTGTGGACCTGGAGTACCTGAACATTGAGGCTTTGGAACTCCCGGAACAGGATTTGATCTTCCAGGAGGAGGAAGTTTGGAAGGTGATCAAGGAAATGCCTTCGGACAGGGCACCGAGGCCGAATGGATTCATTGGGATATTCTTCCAAACAGCATGGAGTGTGGTGAGGGGTGATGTCATGGTGGCCTTGCACAAGTTATTTTTGGACAATGGCCGCGGCTTTGGAAGATTGAATCAAGCTCTAATCTCGCTCATTCCGAAGGCGCCAGATGCGTGCACAGTTAAAGATTTCCACCCCATCTGCTTGGTTCACAGCATCCCTAAGCTAGCATCCAAATTGCTGGCTAACTGACTGTGTCGACGTATGCCGGAGCTGGTTAAGGTGAACCAATCTGCCTTCATCAAGGGTTGTAGTATCCATCATAACTTTCTTTTGGTCAGGCAAATGGCAAGACGGCTGCACAAGAGGAAGGCAAAAGGGGTGATGTTGAAGCTTGATATATCGAAGGCGTTTGATTCTCTTTCCTGGCCTTTCCTTTTCAAAGTGTTGCATGCCAAGGGGTTTTCGGACAGGTGGATGTGCTCGATAGCAACCCTTCTCTCTACTGCCAGCTCACGGATTGTGGTAAATGGATGTGCTGGAGAAAAATTCAAACATGCTTGTGGTTTAAGGCAGGGTGAATCCCTCTCACCTCTGCTATTCATCATTGCCATGGACGTTCTCACGACGATCATTGTCAAGTCTCATAACTCGCAGATCTTGGGGAAGTTAAATGGGTGTGGACCACTGCAGAGATTGTCCCTTTATGCTGACGATGTGGTGTTATTCATCAAGCCCACGCTCGCAGACCTGTCCTTTGTCGTTGAGGCTCTGAGCATTTTCGGAGAAGCTTCTGGCCTCAAAGTTAACTTTGCCAAGTCGTCTGCAATACTCATCAGGAGCAGCGAAGAAGATGAGGCCTTGGTTTGGAGCATGGTGCCTTGGCAGATCGCCAAGTTTCCGTGCAAATAGTTGGGTCTGCAGCTCAGCATCAAGCAACGGACCAGGTCCGATTGGCAGCCTATCGTTGATGCGGCATTGAACATTCTACCAGGATGGCAAAGAGGTCTGGTGACTCGGCCTGGCAGGTTGATCCTCGTGAACCAGGTAATGCGCGCGAGACCGACCCACCATTTGCTCGTGGCTGAAGCACCAAAGTGGGCTCTGGAAAAGGTGGACAGTGGATGCCGAGCATTCTTCTAGGCTGGCTCTGAACAAATACATGGAGGAAAGTGCGCGGTGGCCTGGCAGAGGGTCTGCAGGCCGAAGCAGATAGGAGGACTGGGAGTAATTGACCTTCATCGTCACGGCATTGCACTAAGGATGAGGTGGGAGTGGCTCAAGAGATATGATGACACTCGACCATGGCAAGGCCTCATGGCGCTCGTGGACAAGGATGTAAGCTCGGCCTTCTCGAGCCCGGTTCATTGGCAGGTAGGTGATGGCTCTAAGGCCCTCTTTTGGAAGGATAGATGGGTTAGAGGATCGACGGTGGATGAGCTGTCACCCATGTTAGTGGCCAAGGTTAAAACTCAGGTGATCAACAAGCGACTGGTAAAGGATGGCCTGTACCTCCATAACTGGATGAACGACATAAGCGGAGATCTGGACACGGAGGGGCTCGCTCAACTCATCAGGCTATGCGAGGCTACCATGAACTTTGAGTTGCACGCGGGAGAGGAGGACAAAATGATCTGGAGATGGAACCCTGCAGGCAGCTACTCTGCGGCTTCAGCGTACGCGATGATGTGTGAAGGAGGGATCAGATTTCTGCTTGCGGACGCAATATGGAAGAGTGGGGCTCCTCTCTCCTGCAAGCTCTTTATGTGGCTGGCTGTCCAATACAGGGTTTGGACGTCGGATAGGCGAGTGTGGCATGGCCACCAGGACACGATATCCCCATGCTTTTTGTGTGAACAGGAGCAAGACACGGTGGATCACATCCTCACACAATGTGTCTATGCCAGATAGGTCTGGTTCCAGTGCTTCTCCAAGGTAGAGATACCGTTGGAGCTGATGCCAAATGACCATGATAGGGTGAAAGAATGGTGGGGAGCTTCGAGGGAGAGGATACCCCAGGCTCAACGAAAGGACTTCGATTCTTTTGTTATGTTGATTTGTTGGAGTGTATGGAAGCAGAGAAATGGTAGGATTTTCGGTAGGAACAACCTGTGTAATGAGCTATAACTGGTCGGGAACATTTCCAGGGAGCGTTAACTTTGGGCGCTAGCTAGAGGGAATGGAGTTCTTCACTTTTGTGAGTAGTCGCCTAGGTGGTGTCTGAGGAGTTGGTAGGCACACCTTCGGTGATGCCCGCGGCCCTGTAAAGTTTTGTAAATATTTTTCCCTCCTTCTATAAAGTTAAGGCACGCCTTTCGCGTGCTCTCGAAAAAAAGAAGAATAGATCCAAATATACCACGTGAATAAAGCAGGGCTTCTCGTGGACAAGAGAAATGATACAGAGATGATAGAAAACCGTATTTTACCAAAGTTATTACAAGGATGCGCCCCGGTGCCAGTTGTTGTTGTCCGTCACATGGGAACAAAGTCCTTTTTTATCTACGCGCGAGAAGAGACATGTTCACCGTATCGCAAGCGGAGGACGCTCCTCTGCCGTGCGCTACGTGCCGTTGGGCCACTGACATGTGGGCCAGGTTCCCAAAAGGCCCATATGTCAGTGACAGAACGGCAGGCTGCCGTACGTCAGAGGATCCTCATCCATCGCAAGCATGTACTACTGCTTCTCTCGTCACCCTGGTGTGGTGTGAATCTTGGAAAATGGTGCGCTTGTGAGAGCCTACGCATGCAAGAGAATCTTCACCGAAAATGTAGTAACACTGATTGGTTTGTGCTGCCCCCCCCCCCCCCACCCCAGCTAATTCAGGAGGGAGTAGGATTAAGTAAGATCGACATTGCTGGGGAAGAGTTATAGAAGCGAGCTTAATTTGAGCAAGCTTAATTAGGCAGACATGCAATTGCTGCGCCCGGTTAAAAACGCAAGATCCAGGAACAGTTCTGGCGCTCCTGCTGCTGCTCCTGGTCCCCCGTGCCGTGGCACATCAACGATCGTCGCATCATTTGGATGGGCCACGGAGAGCACCAGGGACAAGTCAGTCAAACCCCGCTCGCCGTGCTAGATAACACACGTCCGGCCTCAGCTAAATTTTGTGTTTTGACCCTTTTGTGAAACTTTAGCAGGATCTGACCCTGGTTTAAAAAAAATCAGGATCTGACCCTTTTTCTATCATCATAGTCGTTGGCGGTAGGATTATACTGTCTACCGTCACAGTCTTCAACGGTAGAATTTAACTGCGTTATAACATCGTTATAACATTAAAAATACTCTACCGCCAGAGTACTTGACGGTAGATAGTTATACCCTACCGCCAGGGTCTTGCGGTAGGGTCTGCCACTACCTTCGCTTGCGTTTGCCCGCGCATGCATGCCGGCTGGGGCTGGCTCGTTGCAGAGAAATTGATATGTACTATGCTCCTACGAACCATGGCAGAGAAGAACAGTGGTCTGCTAGCCAGCTGTCCATCAATTGGTTAAGTCTGTCACGTCCAGAGCTAGGAGCTATACTAGTATGCATGTGGGTGGAGAGAGAAGGAGAGATGGATGTAAGTGCATGTCCCTACCGTCAATGACTACGGCGATAGGAAAAAAGTTAGATACCGAATCCTGTTAAAGTTTCAGAAAAGGGTCAAAACATGAAATTTAGCCTCCGGCCTCACACATGGTGGGGATTATCTCGCCGCCGTTATCCTCCGGGCCCCGCCTGCCGTCGCGACCGGCCGGTTGTGGTCGACCAATCGTGAGAACGGGTGCGCGTACGATATGACCAGAATTAATACGCCATGAATGGCTGCCGGGGATGGACCGGTCCAGCAAGCAGACACGTTGTGCAGCTCGTGCCCGGGGTCACGGCCCGTGCACGCATGCACGTACTCCCTCCGTTCCAAAATAAACGACCCAATTTTATACTAACTAGTATAAAGTTGAGTCATTTATTTTAGAACGGAGGGAGTAGTATGTTACAGTCGAACACCGTATCCGTCGTGAAACAGTGCGGAACAATTCGCGAATTGTGATGCGGAAACCGGCCATCCAAAGTTGTCCCCTAAATGTCCGCTCAGGTCTGGTCAATTTGAAATGCAAGTGCGCGTGATCACATTGCACCCGATCACAACAAAAAAAAGACAAACATGTAGTTTTTCTATGTCCGATCACAAAATAATATCAACCTAGCACTCCATGAAAAAAAAATTGGATTTTCTACGCTGCTTGATCGGTTCGAGCCTTCACGCTCACTCTGTCGCCTCCTTCTCCGCCCTCTCCAGCTGATGCTCCATGCACTTCAAAATTTGAAGACAGATGGCCTTGCACGGTCATCCTTGCATTGTCATCCAAATACTTTCCAAATTGTTCTTTTTTTCGCTGGTGGCGCCAAAGGCTCTCAAACCTGGAACATGATCTAGAAATGCAACGAAGATTTTTTCTTGGTGCGAAATTCCACATAGAACACGAAAAGATACTAAATTTTGGATATGTGTGCGGTGCGGGGATAAGCCTTTCTACGCGCTCTTCCCTTCTCTTTATGCCATCGCGGCAAATCCCCACTGCTTTGCAGTGAGGTGTTCGCCTCTGGGAAGGCCCAGCTTGGTTTCCTTCGAGACCTCAACCAGCAGGAGCAGGCGGCTTTCGACGCTCTCACCGTTCTGCGGAACGTCAGCATCTCAACTAAACCTGGGCAAATGTCGGGCCGGGCCGGGCTGGTAAAAGCCCGACCTTCATTTCTCAAGCCCGAGCCCGGCCCGAAGCCCGAAATACTCCATATTTTCAAGCCTAAGCCCGGCCCGAAATGAAGCCCGAAGCCCGAAAACCCGGCCCGAATGCTGCTTTTTAGTACGCGCATATGCAAGCCCGGCCCGAAGCCCGAAAGCCCGGCCCGAAATACAGAAAAATTGAAGCCCGAGCCCAGCCCGAACTATCTTTCGGGCTGCAAAACAATGCCCGAGCCCAGCCCGAATGTCAAGCCGGCCCGGGTTTTTCGGGCCAGGTCGTCGGGCCGGGCTGCCCATGCCCGGCTTTAATCTCAACCGCGAATGACAAGGTGTCTTGGTCACTTGAAGCGTCAGGGAAGTTCTCATTTAAATCCATGTACCCTAAACTGATTCCGGGACCTAATATTAATTACGCCAAGGCCCTTTGGGCTGCCGATATTCCTCCGAAAGTTAGGATCTTCTTGTGGCAGGCAGCTCTCGATAGGTTGCCCTCGAGTATCAACCTACTCAAATGCCACGGACCAGGCGGAGGATGCCAACCACTTTCTGTTTCGGTGCACTTCCTCCTTATTTCTTTGGAGTTGCATGGATGAATACTTCGGTCCTACCTGGAAACCTAACTCTATATCTGTATGAGATTTTTTTTTTCGATGATAAAAGAGTTTTATTCCAAAATCATAAGGTTACAATCGAGAGGCAAGAGTTTCTCCACACACGGTGGTCCTCGAACCAGCCATACAGCAGTAGTACGTTCCGTACGACTGTACGTAGCCAGACGATCTGCTACCCTATTTTGCACACGACTAATTTTCATAGGAATAAAAGCTCTATCTATCATAAGGTGACGAATCTCATTAACAAGATGCCCATAGGCAGATCTCGTTAAACTAGTACCAGATAAGGCGGAGAGGGCCGTCGAGGAGTCGGATTGGACGATGATAGTTTGCTCACAATGCTGGATCGCAATCGCCATACCTTGCATTAGCGCGTGTAACTCCGCCTCGAGTGCCTCGTTGCAATTGAAGATGTATTGATAAGCAGCAAAAATGATACTCCCATCATGCCTCCGTAATATCATACCTGCTGCAGCTGATCCATCCGCCTGAGAGAAAGACCCGTCGACTGATAATGAAAGTTGGTCCGGCGGGGGTGGCGGCCACGGGAGGGCCCGCGGCACCGCTTTCGCGACCTATATGAGATTTTAACGTTACTCTAGCAATCTAGCGGCCAGCAAAGGAGACAGGCATCGAGAACGGTAAAAAAAATGTCCTTAGACCTCCTAATGGTGATTGAAGGTGTAATTCCTTCCCACACGGCTAACTATGTGTTCAAATGGTGATTGAAGGTGTAACCCCTAATGTGGTAGTTCTGTGGCTACGATTTTCCAGCAATGGCGACCTCCAGGGAAGAGGCATGACAGTGACGCGTCGGCAGAAGTGCTCCGGAGGATGAAACAACTTTACGCACTTCACAGGAGCACCTGACGGCGTAGTCTTATCCTTCTTATCTATTAGCACTCATCCTAGAGTCGTCAGATGTACCCGTTTGAACTTGTTTAGCTTTATATCTCGCCCATGGCTTTTCTGCACTAGTGGGATGGCCGTGATTGCCGGATCCTCCACCACCATCATCTTCGGAGGCTTTTCACATGGGTCCATGTGGTGTGGCGGCGGCAAAAAAGGGCAAGAATTGGGGTAGAGAGCGACGGGATGAAAGAGGAGAGGGTCGAGAAAGAGCAATTTTGCCGTAGAAATATTGCGGTCAGCTTCAAATGTGTGGGCTCCGCCTAAGTTTTGGATGGACCGAGGGTGTTAGAGTTCTACGTCTATGGTGTCCGGACTCCCGGAAAGCCCCTGGATTTGGTTCCAGTTTGCGGGAAAACAGAAGTCCAGACTGGTCCACGAACAGATGTGGGAGGCCGTTGGATGGCTTGCGGTGTCAGAGGCCACTCGGTCCAGACGGATGCGGGAGGTTTAGGGTCCGAGTTGGAGATGTCCTTAGACCCCTTTTCTTTTGGATAAAAGTTTGACCATATACTTAATTAATAAAATGTAAAGCTCTTTTAAATACAAATCCAACCATATTTATTTAGTAGGGTATATAAATACTTTATATTTTATTTGTTGAATCGATTGTCAAAGTTTGATATTAAATACAAGGAGAAATAATAAACCCGGGCAGATGGAGTAGGAGGAAGCAAACGAACCTAGCGATACAGACGAAACCAACCCGGACATATTCGAGAAAAAAGTTAGTAGATTACGCTTCACCTATAGTAGCGCCGTTCTGGACCGTGACAGTAGGGAGGGAGAAAAAGGATGAAATTTATAACGACAAGTCATGTCAATTCAAGATACACTAGGTAGCTGCTTTTTTTTCTAGGAAATGGCAGTACTGCGGCAATGTTAGACTCATGGAGAGAAGGATTACGGGATTCACGAAATAGCAAACGTGGGAGCTTGAGATTGGAGGAGGCTGCCTGAAAATCCGGCGGGGGGAGGGGGGGGGGGGGGGGGGGGAGATAGATTAGTTAGAGAGAAAACTCCGTAACAGCTCCGTAATAATCCGTGCGTCTAGGATTATTGGGCAGTACTGTGTAGCGTTTGCTCGTGGCACAATCGGATCATATGTCGCGTCTTTTGATTTGCGGCAACCGTCATCATGCCTAGTGATGTAGCTATCGCCTACTGAAACGATTTATCCGAGCTAGGAACACTGCTTCATCGAAATACGCTACTGTAGAGCTCGCACGGTTTCACGAGATTCTTCTTTCTCTGGTGCATGTCGCGATTGGAGTTGAAGGTTTCTCCTTCGGGGCAATGAAATAAAGGGTGGGACCTGTAACCTGTTGATGGCAAATAGTAGCGCTGTAAAAGCAAATGTAGGCTTTGTAGTTTTGTGAGCTATGCGTTTTCACTGTTCAACGATGTTATCATGAGGGAGAGTCAGGGGAATCTCAAGGTAAAGATCAGTACTACGATGATTGTGAAACCTGAGTCCATACAAAAATATGTCCTGCCATTACATGGAGATGAACGGCCGGCCTAATGATTTTGATCCCCCGTTTGGCAAAAGGCTGCGTGCAACCTAATGCTGCGCACCTAGACCGCCCCGCTTTGCCAAAGCATGGACTTGCAGAGGTTTCTGGTGTGACCCACCTCTGCATCTCCATGTATGGCGTTGAACGATACAACTTACAAGTAGCGTTTGGTCAGATGACAATTCAAAAATGTGCAGAATACTATGGTGGACCTCCTTGCGTGGCTAACACGAGACAGTAGTCGTTGAGAGCAACTCTAATGAGACGACCCATTTTGTCCGCCGCCGTCCGTTTGGGTCGGCGCGGACAGAAAAGACGGCCCAACGCGCCGATCCAAATGGACGCGCGTCCGCTTTCGTCTGCCAGCTGACCCATTCTCGGCCTATTTTTTGAGCCGGATTTGCGTCGGCGCGGACACAAGACAGACGCGCGCGCGCCCTTTCTCCTCGGCGCGCGTGCACAACCTTCACCGCCTGCTTCGTGACCGCCGGTCATTTTTTCCAATGAAAAAGGATACATAGATAAATCTTGCGTACACAGATAAAAGAAAAAATCAACTACTCGTCGGTTTCCGACTCTGACTCGGTAATGTCCTCCTCCGACGTCTGAATATAGGCGTCAGCAGCCTGATCGTCCGCGAAGTCCCACCCCGATGTTTCTCCAGCTTCAGTCTCAATTGAGCGGCCTGCTTCCGCGCACGCTTGCCCTCCCGATAGGCGGCTCGCTCCGTCTTCCTGACCTTCCTCTCCGTCCTCCTCTGCTCATAGAACTGACGTTCGTCGACGATGTCCTGCGGGAAGCGTTCGCGCCACACCACCAAGGATTGCACGTCCATCTCAGCGATGGCGAGGCGACGCAGCCGCCTCTGGACGCGACGATCCTCGTCGGTGAAAAGCCGCAGGAGAGGCGCCAGATCCTGCGCCCGCTGACTCGACATGTCAGGAAAATTCATCTCTGGACTCGGCCGCCGGAGGCGCCACGCCGCCGCGTCGTACGCGCGGGCCGACTGCTCAGCGGTGTCGAAAGTGCCGAGGATGAGGCGTTTCTCGCCAAACAAGATCTCGACGGAGAAGGCGACAGAGGGGCGCTCGCGGACTCCGCGAAAATCCGAAGCACCGAGGATGCGCATCGATATGGTGGCGCACTGAGTGTGGAGGGAGCGCCATCTTATAACGAGCGCCGGCCGCGGCACGCCAAAATGCGCGCGCGAATATTTCCCGCGCTCTGGAGCGCCAAAGCTAGCGCGCGCTAGGCCGATTTCCCCCCGCGCGCTGGCATGGCTGCTGGCATGATTTAAAAGCGCGTGCGGTCATGAAATGTGTCGGCGCGTTGGCACGCTGCCTATCTAAATCTAAAAGAGGGCGGACGCTGGGCGGACGGCCGACTCAAACGGACAAAAGCGTCGTCCGTTTAGGTCGGTCCGTTGGAGTTGCCCTGACTAGCTCAAACCAACAACCAAATGTGCAAACTCCAAAGCTGGCTAGCATTTCCCGGACATAGCAGCCGGGACGACACGCCAAACCACTCCACACAGACAACTTTGCTAGCACGGCGAGGGATCTACGGGTCTACTATCACCGAGTTAACAATCCGACTCCAGCCGCGTTTTACATGGCACAAAAAGCCGGCTGGCTGGCCGGTGCCTATGCTGATATTGGCAGGTCTTGGCGGCACCACCCTGGACATGGACCATGCTAAGCTAAGGTAGACGCGCGGACCCGGCCATGCACGCACTCATCTGACCGGACCTATGCGAACTCGAAAGCGATCGCCTGAATTTTCCCGAAGAAGCCGGGGGGCGCGCTGCACACATAGCTAGCTAGCCAGCTGCGCGCGACGGCCAGCGAATGGCCGGCAGATCTTGGCAGGCAGCGCTGGGGCGTAGCCTGTAGACGAGTGGCCACATCACAAACGCAAAAGTGAGATGGACGTATGAGATTCTAGGACCTCGGGTCAAACCAGGGTGATGCACTTAAAAAGAAGCGCGTCGGCTAGCCGCGCATGTTGTTCATACTGTACTCTTAAAAAGTAGCTGTTGTGTTTGTTATGCTTGCCATGCACCTCTCCTTGATCTCATAGTGCACGTTTAGGACATGTTTCTTGAGATTATTAAGAATCAGAAACGCGGAAGCAAGGAGGAAAAAGAAGAAAGCTGACACAAATGTTAGGGCAAAACAAAAGGGCTATAAACGAGTCATAGCCGCTGATCTCGGCATCTGGATGAATAACATGAAAATGCCTCGACTCATCCCGAATAAGTGAAAGCAGGGTGTCGCCCTGCTTGCTTGGCTGAGCGAGCAAGCCCATCCGGGTTCGAGTCCGGAGGTGACCCAAAGTGCTTAGAGAATTTCTTCTATAAAAATATACCTTCAAGGGTTAGTTTCGGATGGTCTCTTTTTTCTTGAATAAATATAAGAAAAAGAGCCTTAAGTAAGAACATCTTTTCATATGCTAACGTTTGACAAAAATGAAACGGATCGGATACACTATTGGTCTCTTTGGTTCAAAGAAATCTCATATCCATATATCATATATCCGCCCCCCCCCCCCGGCCCCCGTGCCGCTCCCGCAGGGGCGACTCGGGCGGCGCCAACCCTAGCCGCCGCCGGCCTCCCTCCCCCTTCTCATCTACCTCGTCACCACCGGAGGGGGTCGCCGGCAAGCCGCGCGGCCGCCGGGGAAGGTGGCGGCGAGGATCTGCCTGCTTCGTCGCGCGCGGGGGGCTCTGGAGCCGAGGCGGCGGCATCGGGTAGTGGCGAGACGCCGTTCTCAGCCAGCGGCGGCCGCGGGTGCTAGCCGGATGCCTTGGCCGCGCGGGTGGCAAGGTGGCGGCGGGTGGAGGCTGCTGGACGCCGGGCTGCGGGGGCCCACGTCCTGATCTGACACCTTCGCGTCCAACGCTTAGATCCCCTTTCAGATCCGGTCTTCGGTCGTCCCTGGCTGCAAGCACCGTGTTTGAAGTTGGGGCGGGGGGCGGTGGAGTGCCCGGAGAAATCCAGGCCAACTCAGCCGGCCACGACGGCAGCGACGCCCGCGGGCGCCGTCCCCTACCTGTAGGCGCCGTTTTGGTACTTCCCTTCCCCTTTTGCCTTTCTCCCCTGCTCGTTTTCGGGCGAAAGCCAAAATCCATCTGGATTGGGCGGCAGCAGCGCCCGTGGTGCCGTCTCCTTCATTAAGGTGCCGCCTTTTGGTGAGTTTTGGGGCGATGGCGAGTCTGCTCCGTTGGTAGGCGTTCGGCGGCTGCGTGGTTGGAGGCTGCGGTGTTGGGGCTTCCTCCATTGCAGCTTTTTCATCAACAGTCTGGCGCCGTGCATTTGCTTCTCCTCGTGTGCAGTTCCTCTCAGTGCCAAGGTTCCCCTTGTTGAGCTCGGCGCTGCAGGTTGGCAGTGCTCTGGTTTGGTCTTCCCGGTGGCAACGGTGGCGGTTAACCATCTTAGCTCTTGGGAGAGCGTCTATATCTTCCGACGGATCAGCGCCTCGTGCCAGGCGAGGGGGCAGGGAGCTCCTTTCGGAGATGGAGAAGGTTGTATCCGTTTTGGCCGCAACCCATGGAGCTGACAACGTGTTACTTCCAATCTGCTAGTTGTGTCTCCTCAAGGCCTTCCTAGTGTCGCTGCGCGATGAATTACGATCGATGGAGGGCTTCATTGTCTTCAAGCTGCTCCTGGGCTTTAGTGTTCTTCATCTTTGCTTGTAGGTTGTGTGAAGCTAGCTAGCTGTTGCATGTTGCAGAGCACCATGTATCTCTTAGCTGTTTTTGTTGTTTTCTGCTCTAGTAAGTGGGTTGTTGCTGTAATCCTGGCCGGTTGATGGCTTTGTTAATTCAAAGTCGGGCTCGACTTGAGCCTTCGTTCTCTCTCTCTCTCTCTCTCTCTCTCTCTCTATATATATATATATATATATATATAGGGTTATATAGGGTGGGTCTATTATGATAACACCCTTAAGAGTCTTATTCTGCACACCACTTTCTTATTCTGCTAACACCCCCACCTGACCCGACCCGCCTCAAAACAAAAACAGAAAAAGCCCCTGCCCCACCAGCCTCCTTTTGCCCGCAACAACCCCCACCCCCGACCCACCTTCTCCCACCTCCCTCTGCCGCTCCGATTCCAACCAGCCTGCCTCCCACCCCCACTCCCCCGGCGGCTACACTTCAACGGATCTGGCTGGATCCAGACACGCCGCCCCCTACCCACCTTCCTCCCACACCAGAACGGGCCGCAAACCCCTTCCCGGATCCCTGATGGCCGCCTGCCCCTCCGCCCCAAACCATCACCGGTCAGGGACCCGAGGCGCCGCCGATCCTGGCGAGCACCACCGCGTGCCTGTCCGCCGCCCACCCCACGCCATGGCTTCGCTCCCAACTCCCTGGATCCCTCGTGACCTCCTGCTGGCCGCCATGGCTGGATCCATCCTTTCCACCCCCGGATCCGCAGCGGCCCTGCATCCCGGACCTCCATGTGCGACCCCGACCACATCTTCACCGGCCAGGCGACGGGATCGAGGAGCACGCCTCCGCCTCCCTCTCCTGTCCCATCCCGGACCCCTCCTCTCGCGTCGCCCTTTCCTTCGGTTGGTTGCATTGGCCATCGCTTCATCCCTGCAGCTCACCTCCGCCCCTCTGTGCAATTCGCCAGCGCTCCTGGCCGCTCTCCAGCGGCAGATCGGCAGTCCCTGACCACTGGACGACGGACGGCATGTTCCACCGGTGAGAGCCTCTCAACCCCTCGGGCACATCTCGGAGCCGACGGACAACGGCCTGCACTCCACAATCCATCCCGCGTGTGCAGTCCGCTAAGCACGCCCGTGCGTTTTTTTGCCATTTTTCTCTTTTGTAGTTCATGTAAAAAATGTACTGTATTTGCAAATAAACAAAGCCGCACAGTTCTCGTCTTGTTTTTTATTTGCTTACCTATTCCATTCTTGATGTGCAGTTTCGACGAGCAGGAAGAGATGCGGTTCGGTCGCTACACCCGTGTAGTTTGGCTGGAATTCGAGGTGGTGCTCACTGTGCAATGGAATTCTTGGTGTGTTTCAGATTTTGTTTTGTGCAGTTCGACGGGGACGCTGACACCTTGCTGTTCACTGCCTCCAGGCGCGAGCAGTGCAGTTTGCTCTCGCTGCAGGTCAGTTGGGTCGTCGGCGCAGTATGCAGGGGCGTGAGAGGATGATAAGCATGCATTTACTTAGCGCGTGAGAGTTTGGTTGGAACATGAGAGGTCGA
Organism: Triticum aestivum; assembly: GCF_018294505.1. NCBI lineage: Eukaryota > Viridiplantae > Streptophyta > Magnoliopsida > Poales > Poaceae > Triticum > Triticum aestivum. The sequence goes on along the minus strand of NC_057795.1, from coordinate 656,021,788 downwards.
CGGGCGTGCAGTTCCCTGGCGCTTGGGAGTTAGGTTTCGGACGTCCGCCGCTGCAGTGCGGATGCGCGCGGCATGCATTTTGCTTGGTCTGGGGAGGAGGTTCTCTTGCTGCCCCATGCAGTTCTTTTTGAGGAAAAACAGGCATCGCTTAGGTGCAGAGACCGTTGCCTTTCATTTTCATCTGTATTTTTTAGAAAATGGCTATGCATTGTGGAGTGCAGTTATGTACTGGTATGTGTGAAAAATGATTAGACTGGACAAAGGGAATAGTGAATATGATTCACTAACGCGAGCGTGGTTGTTTGTAAAAATATTTCCTTTTAAAGAAGTCCACTTAGCCCATCGACGGGTTGTGCAGCTTTTTGTTAGGAAAAAAGTTAAGTGGAATGCGATTCAGTTAACTCTATTTTGCAGGGGAAGACGAAAAACAAAGTGCACTGCACATGTTTGTTGAGCCTAAAAAACGTGAATTGCACATCTAGGTTTTAGAATAAAGGTGTAATGCACTGGTCTCAACTGGTAATACATTTTTTCGCTTTTGTGGTTCACTGCTCACGTTTGGGGAGCTCACTATATTTTTCTTTTCGTTTTTGGGGTGTTCATACAAATATTAAAGATCTAGTTTGTAATTATTGAGATTTGATGTATTATTTCATTTGTTTGAAGACTTGTGGTTAGCTGTGTAAAAAAGAAAAGGCAAACCCACGATGAAGCCCTTCTCTTGATTGCGTCACCCGGTGCAAACTCGTTAAAAAGAAAAATGTTATAAAATGAAAAAAACAATGTAGTACACTAGTCTTCAGAGTGGTTCACTACTCTTGACATTGTAGTCCACTCCCACTAACAAGGATGTGCACGGGTTGAAAAAACGAAGTGCATATAGCCAATGACGGATGCAGTGCGGTTTTGAGTCTGAAGCAGTACGGTCGGTCGTGTGATGTTCTTCATCCTGTAAGTGCAAAATAATTGTTACGGAAGCGAAAAAAAGTAATGTGGTTCGCTTCTTGATAGTGTTGTGGTTCATTTACACCCGATGTGAAGTCCACTCTACTTTCTCGTCCTTGAAAAAAATCACGTTTGAATAAACGAAACAATGCAGTTCTCTTACCCGT